>NC_041388.1:670872365-670901291 GCF_002162155.2 Triticum dicoccoides | reverse complement strand
AGGACAGTGCATTATTTATATTTACAAAAAGGCTGACATACAAACTGACCATATGACAGAAGTGAGACGTACAGCAGGTGATTAGTACACTAGTATGATAGCTTTCCCAGCTTTCCCACCCTGTAGACAATGCACGGTATGTACCGTGCATGATAGAAAATGCACTCTCAACCATGGTGTTCATATACTACTACAAAACTACAAATCCTAGAGTCATGCACACGCATGTTCTCACTTTCTTTTCTTTTTTTCAGGCGTCTTTTATCGATTCATACTGTAGCATCGAGTGATATAATTATAATGAGTACACACCCAACCTCTGCATAGTTAGAATGAGCATAGTCAACGCTAACGCCCACCCACGAGAAGCAAAGATCATGACTATTGCATCTTGGCGAAGATCTTGTCAAGGTGGAACAGGTGCTTGCGTACGCGGTACACGTGCAGCGTGTACATGGCCGCAGCGCAGGTCACCAGCAAGAAGGAGAGCGCGATGAGCTCGCCGAAATCCTGTAATAATTTGGTTGCACACGGAGATCATCATCAGCATTCACCAAAGTCATACTCGTCTCGCCGTTTGGCAACACAACTGACCGAAACAAAAGACACGAGTGAACCGCGTGCGTACCCTGGGGTCGGAGATGATGATGCCCATGACGTAGGTGAGCAGGTCGAACACGGACTGCAGCGAGCTCTGGACGCCTCCGACGGCGCACCGGTCCGCGTCGGGCACGCCGTCCTGCATCAACTGCGTGACGGCCAGGTCGAACATCCAGAGGCCGAGGCGCGAGGCGGCAACGCCGGCCATGAGCACCCACGCCGACGCCACGCGGCCGCCCACCCAGACGGAGCCGACGCAGAGCAGCAGGCAGCACCACTGCGTCCAGATGGACCAGAGCCCCGTCCGGAGCGTGGACAGCCGCGCGTGCGCGGCCGGGTACACCACCGTCGCCGCGATGCCCACCATGGCGCTGAACCCCCGGGCCAGGCTGGTCACGTACGCCGGGATGCCCTCCCAGTCCAGCGTCGCCGTCATCAGCGTGCCAAAGCTGCAGCAGCAACGGAAACAAGATCAAGGTCCAATAAATTGTACCAAGTTATTGCTGAATCCGTGCATCAAATTGGGTAAAAAAACTCATCATGCAGCTTAATGAATTGCCTTAGCACGGAGAAGTAGAGTATGGCGAGAGCAACACCCGGCAGCACCACCTCCTGCCTCGCGTACACGGCCCAGGACTCCCAGCAGGGCAGGACGGAGAGCCGCGCCGTCAGTCTCTCGCTCCAATCTGACGACGCGTCCTGGGAGTAACCCTGCACCGCCTCGTCGGCCTCCGGCGCCGAGGCCGCCGCGTCCCTTGCCAGGCTGTTGGCGCCGAGAGCGGGCACGCTGTTGTACACCGACACGAAGAGCCAGTACACCAGCCACACCGAGGCGACGTTCCACAGCGCCAGCGCCACCGCAGAGGCCTGCGTGGACACGAAGCTGATCACGAACCCCGACAGCACCGGCGCCAGAAGCTTGCAGCTCAGGTCGATCCTCCGGATCGCCGAGTTGGTTCGGGTCAGCGCCGCCGGCGGATGCCCGCCGCACATCACCACCACCCTGCATGCATCGTCGCGGCCATCAAGTTCTAACAACAACACGTACGTACAACTAATACAGTTAGGCCCTCTTTGATTCATAGGATTCTCAAAACGCGGGAATAAGAAAAATAAAGAATTGGAATGGCATGCCCACTTGAATCTCATAGGATTAGCACAGAGTGTTTGATGACATAGAAAAAACAAAGGAAGTGAGAAAAAAGGTTTGAGTGAATGCTAGATTTCCAATAAAATGTAGTACACATGATTCCGTAGGAGAAATTCCTATATGATTCAATCTTATGAATCAAACGACCAATGAAGGAAAAATTTCTAAGGATTCTAACCCTCCGAAAATTCTATGAAATTCTTTTGAATCAAAGCCCTTAGTTAAGTTGTGGGTGTCGAACGGAATTGTGTACCATTCTCTCTCGATCAGTATGGTTCCGGCGAGAGTCGAGAGCGCCGCGAGCGCGCCTGACACGTTGGTGACCACGACTAGAGCCACGAAGACGGGGAAGCTCGTCACTTTCAGGTCATCGTAGACCAGCAGCGCGGTTACCGAGACTCCAGCAACGATGAAGGATAAGCTTTGAACTAGCAGCCACAGGCCCAAAAACTGCATTTTGCCATGTATATTAAGTCACTGGCGACTGCTAATCATGATTAAGAAATTCCTCTTCGTCAGCCCATCCTTACTGCTCATCCAAGACAGTTCTGTAAAACATTCACATATATATGAGGTATATCAGAGTCACAGTTTTACATAATTAGTTTATATCCAAGATAGTTGTTTCATAATACCATTGTTATGATAAGTAATATATTCGAGACAGTTTTTACAATGTGGAGGACTAACTTGTACTCCCTCCATCCCAAATTATTTATCTTAATTTTTTTATTAAGAGGGTGTTTGGATCCAAGAGACTTATTTTAGAGGGTGCTTGGATACGTTTTAGTCTCATGACTAAAAGTAGTGGGACTAAAACTTGCTAGCTTTATCCATGCTTGAATCCAAATATTAAAGAGACTAAAATTAAGTTAATGAGTATTTATTATTCTCCAAAGCCTCCAATCCAGAACTCGCATGTGTTAAAAGAGAGAAATTAAATGAGGAGAAAGATGACTAATCCACATTTTAGTAGGGGTATCCCCGACTAAAAAAATTTAGTCTCAAGACTAGTTTTAGCCCCTCTTTAGTCAGGGTGCTTGGAACTTTAGCCTCTTAAAGAGACTATTTTTAATTAGACTTCTTTAAGAGGCTAAAGTTCCAAGCACCCTGACTAAAGAGGGGCTAAAACTAGTCTTGAGACTAAAATGTTTTAGTCGGGGGTACCCCTACTAAAATGTGGATTAGTCTTCTCTCTCCTTATTTAACTCCTCTCCTTTAACACAGGCGAGTTCTGGATTGAAGGGTTTGGAGGATAATAAATGCTCATTAACTTGATTTTAGTCTTTTTAGTATTTGGATCCAAGCATGAGTAAGGCTAGCAAGTTTTAGTCCCACTACTTTTAGTCATGAGACTAAAACGTATCCAAGCACACTCTAACATAGTTTACATGAAACCTAACATTCTCAATTATTTAGTAATCCCTATTCATGATTGATTTATTACTTGGTTATTAAATATAGTTATTGGGGGCATGACATACATGGGTTATTTGATAAGATGATGATTATGTTGGGGTATTGATATTGTACCGAGCTGCTCTTGCAAGTATATTGTTGTGGTAAACATTGCATAGCTTGGTGCTTGTGGATTTCATGATATGGCTCAGATTTCCTGCATGCACACAAGGTGTTTGCTGAAATGCATATCAACAAATAGCTCGTTGTTTTGATCGTTTCCGCTGCAATCTACGCTCACATGGGCTGATTCTACGAGGTCCCCCAAAAAAATCGCGTTTACGAGATCTATTGGGGTAGTTTCTTTTTTCTTGTTTGCCGAAATCCCCTTAAAACAGCTTTTTACACGGGAAAGAGAACTTGTTGAGATGCCCTGTTTCTAGTCATAGGTTCAATGAGCAATTTCTCGTGATCTTCTGGAAACAGAGAGTGAAAGAGAGCGTTGAACAACCTGGAGGTACGTGAGGCTGTCGACCAGGGTGCCGACCATGGGGCCGAAGACGGCGACGGAGGCGGACTCGACGACGCCGTAGACGGCGGCGAAGAGCAGCGAGCCCGGCCAGACGCGGATCATGTACAGCCCCACCGAGAACTCCCACATGCTGCGACGCGACGCGAATGCGATCGAATGAGGGTGGGATGGGATTAATCGCCGAACCGATAAGGGAAAGGCCCGTAGTACGTACCGTGCGCCCCATCTGGCGAGGAAGTGACCGGCGTAGAGGCGGCGGAGGAGGGCCGCGTCCAGGCCGCCGCCGCCGCCGCCGTCGAGGAGAGGCACCAGATGGCCGCCGCTCCCCGTCTCCGCCAGGGCCTCCATCTATCTACCGAAGCACGGCGGACGGGGCGGGTTCGCCGGAGAATGGCTGGGGATGGGGGGAGCGATCGAGCGGGGTTTTGTTTTTTTGTGGGGTTTGGGGGAGGGCGAGAGTTTGACTTTGACACGGTAGCCAGATGGGCTTTTCTAGGCCTTTGTAGAAGAAATTGCTTCAGACAGAGAGCATGGCACTAGAACACTTTATGGATGTCAGACATGGCTGGCCGTATACTAATGTAGTGTCAAAAACGCTCTTATATTATGGATACCAACCAAAATATATACTGATAATAATTCAAATCATCATTTCAAGTCCTTTTCTAAAAAAACATCATTTCAAGTGATCACGTCATGGAGGAACCAATGGTCAACTCCCCCTGGAACTCATGCAGGATAGGGGGGGACAAGAAAGTGGGAGAATAATAATCCAAACATGGTACAGTTCCTGGGTTTCCAGATGCAGAATCACAAAGCATACAGTCATGCATAAGCATTTTTTTTTATTTTCTTTGTGTGTGTGTATACAGACCTGGATGGCATTAAAATCACAAAATATCTGAGGAACACTAGGAATATAAACCAAATGATGGCTTGGAATTTGGACTTCCAAATGTATGTGCCACCAGAACATTCTTTGGCATGTGGTTCCGGTGAAGGGTGGCATTTCCTTTTTGGTCTTCCATGTACAGGTTTCAGGTAATACAGCTATATCCTGCAGTTCGCCGCTGTAGATTATGCAGAAAGATGCAAGTTAGTGAACAAGGGCGGTAAAACCTTCCATCCGTCTTTGAGGAATATATAAGGTTGTCTAGACTCTGACGAGCATGAGATATAAGCAGTTCGGTAGATAGAGGGGGGCGGAAACTCACTGCAGTAGACGAACTGGTTGAAATCCAATGTCACTTTCCCTTGCTTGGTTGTGTCAAATGAGCTGAACAAGTTACTGGAAAGCGAGAAAATGTTTCATCAGTAATTGGGAGTAAAATTTAGCACATGGCACTTTGGGAGAGACAAATCACGGAACACAATTCTGCAAAATGTTCCTTGTTATTCAAATGTAAATCAAGTAACCACAGACCAGTCTACAATTAGGTTTTAGTTGCAAAGTAGAAGATGTCCAACAGCTGTGTACTGTGAAACATTGAAAAGCACGTCGGAAACATGTTGTGCGTACCGAGCTGACTGCACAAAGATGCAGATCGATATGAACTCATCCAAACGAACCATCCCCTTCTTGCTCTTGTCGAAGCTCTGAGAATAGACAGGTATGAAATTAGCTAAACAAAATGAAGTAAAGAATAAGAAGCACAAATGCAGCTAGTACTAGCAAAGGGCTCTAGGCTGCGTAGCTAGGAAATGGATATGATCGGACGAATGAAGTAAAGAATGCTGAAGTAGCATTTTCTCAAGTTCTGTCATACTGCAAGTTTTTTTTTACAGGGATATACTGCATATTCTTCATTTTATATTCACTGTTGACTTCAGTTTCCACCTACATTTTCTCAGTTGCATGACCCATTTCAAGCTCAAATATGAAAACCCATGATCATATAACTCATCTTAGTACTTCAACGACCAACACTGGTTTTCTGAACAGCAACAACGGGCGATCGACGAACACTAGTTTTACACCTAGATGCTCCAATTTGCAAGAAAAGGCATCTTAGGATAAATAACATCTCAAGTTTTAAATTTGGACAGGTTCACCCTTCAAATGTATCACTGCAATAGTTAATCACAAGCTCATGATGCCTTCTGGGAGAGCCTCTAAAGCTAGACATGAATAATCCTAGGATAAACCATGCAGTAGCAGTGAAAGTGAAGTACCTCACAGACAGTGTAGAAGGCAGGTGAATCCAACGAGAAACCGAGTTTGATTAGTGCCTGTATAGAACATGGAGGGAATTAAAAAAAATCCATGTAATGTTGCTCATATGGGACACAGTTGACAGTACATCTCAAAACTAGAGAAATTAACATATCACCTCATACACATCCTCAAGGCTGAGAAATCCACGACCCCTGAAATTAAGGAGAGGATAAGAAAAGTACAAGAATGATATCTGAAAACACACGCACAAACAAACTGAACACCTAAAGTCAAGAAAAATACAAACTGTAACAAAGTTTAGGGTGGCATTTGAACAATTTATGAATGCCGCACATGGCTACAAACTCATGAGACATGATACCTTTCTAGGGTGGAGAAGACACCCTGCACCTGCAAATTGAAAAGGAGCAGTGCATATAAACGATCAAGTCAAACAGGAAGCATGGAAATAGGAATGCATTACAGTGAAGCTCACTCCTCTCAAATGTAGTGTAACATATATTATACAGAATAGCAGGCCAACTTACTTAACAATTCATTTAACCAAACTTCAAATGCCATGGCCACAATACTATCAATTTTTCGACAAGGAAAAACAAATGTGCATGCCAGTGACTAATCCTGAATGCCGAGCAGATCGAAATGGAGACCCCACATACTCCCTCCTTCCATCTATATAGGGCCTAATGTGTTTTTCAAGACCGCCTTTGACTATTCATAAGACTAATAATACATGAAATGTATAATGTGAAAATTATATCATTGGAAGCTCCTTTCACGTACGAATTTGACTGTATGCTTTGTGTAACTTGCATGTCATATATTATCACTATAACACTTGGTCAAAGTTAGCCTCGAAAAATGATTAGGCCCTATATAGATGGAAGGAGGGAGTACCTTCTGAAGGAACTTGTTAAGAGCCAAAAACTCTGCAAAGTACAAAGGGATACAGCAAGCGAGGTCAAAATCAGATCATCTTTCCAAGTGATCACAGCATGGAGTCAATGGTCAACTTTCCCTAGAGTAGCAGAGTTCATGCGGATATGAGCGGCTAACCTTCGAAGCTCATGGTGCCGTTCCGATCGAAGTCATACATCCTGCACAGTACAGTACAGACATCATTGACCCTCCCAATCCCCAAATGAGCTCGAGTCATCGGATAAATTAGACAGAGCGCACAAGCTGAAAGCCCCGGCGGCCAGAGGAGGTGGAGGAGGACCTGATCATCTGCTGCACGACGGAGAGGGGGAAGTCGAGGTTGCCCACGGCGAGCGCGCTCTGGCGGGAGGAGAGCGGATTTCCGGGTTAGTGGTCGAATTCTGGTCGCCGGCACTTCCGAGTAGGGGGGGCGAGGGGATAAGGAGAACCTGGAGCTGAGGAGCCGTGATGTTGCCGGTGCCGGCGGCGTCGACGCGGTCGAACCACTCCCGGAGCACCACCGCGTTCTCCATCTCCGCCTCTCCGGCGACGGACCAGAGCGTTTCCGTGGGGTGGGGCCGTGGGGGGAGGGAGGTGGGAAACTGGCAGGTTTACGTCTTCGTTAATTTCCGCCTTCGAACCTAGAATACGTAATGCGCGTACATGTACTTCCTCGCTAAATTTATTAAAAAAAATTAGCAAAAGGCCCGTGCGTTGCAACGGATGAACAACAAAAACTCACGAAAATTATAATGTCTGACATAAAATGCACTCGTATGAACCGAAATCAGCAGCGCTCGGAGATTATTTTGTCAACACAAACAGATGGGATTACAATGGGTACGAATGATTGAAAATTTTAATCAAGAAAATAAAAGAAGAAAAAAAAATGGAACAAAAACCATCAATCCTGTGCATGTATCCAACTTCGTCGAGATGAAAAGGAAATGTAGAACCAAGCTCGTCAATCGTGTGCAATTGTGCATGTAGATACGGAGAAGCAAACAGATGAATGCAACGGCCATAATCAAGCATTTAATCCTTTTGTAGCTTTCTCGTTAAAAAAAATCCTTTTTCTAGCTAATTCCTCCTAAGTTAGTTAACTTCTTTCTTTAATCTCGTTTTTTGCATGGCGAGAATCAAGCCTTGAGTCTCCAGCCCGCGCTTGGGCACCAGCCGTCTCACACACAGGCAACGCGTGTCGTTTGGCCGCTCTTCCCTCCGACCTTATCTTCTCAGCCCCCTCCTCTCATCCTCTCGTCTCTTCCCCACACCTTTCTTCTCCCCATCCCCGATTCCCTTCTTTTCTTAGCACCCGATCCATCGTGCACGCCGCCCGCTACCGGAGCTCCAACGCGCCTCTCCTCCTCCCTCGTTTCTCTCTCCTCTGCCTCTCAGTTCTTTCTCTTTTCCCTTGTCCATGAGAAGGAGCACGCAAGGAGCCTCGCCGCTGCTGCCACCACCACCACGGTTGTCTTCACGCCACCGCCGCCTCCGAGTTCGCCAGCCGCTGCTCAGATCTGCGGGATCCATGTCCCCAAGCCGCCGGTGTCCGTCCTGCGTCCCGGATCTGGCTTGTCCACGCCCTTCGGCCTCCCCTGCGACCAGCGCCGGCACCCTCCCCACTGCCTCGTCTACATGCGTGAGGACAACGATGACAGCGCCACCATCGACCGTCTGGGCCGTCCCTTGGCCTTGCTCGCGTGGGCCGCCGCGTGGGCAAGCCAGTCGTCGCCGGCGGGAGCGACAGTGAACGGGACTACTCTTTGCATTCACTCTATCCCGTCTGCATCTCTGTTTTCCTCACCGGACTGACGTTGAATAATACCAAATTACAGGGTGTTATTTGCATAAGCGAAACGTTTTCTCCTATAATCCACTTAAAATAGGATGGCGGGTTTAATTACTGAAAACACAAGGGCTTTTTTGAAAAAATGTGTGACGTACGACCAGAAGCAATGCGCGGTTTATTATTATTATTATTATTATATTATTATTATTATTATTATTATTATATATATATATATACTAGCAAAAGAGCCCGTGCGTTGCCACGGGAAAAATAAATCATGACATGTCCCTAGCGCTCCATCAGCGTTGCGGCTTTTCCTCCTCATCACTACCGCCGATGGTGGTCAAGTTGTCCGCCTATTCACGATGAATGATGAATCCTAAGGTGACGAGCTTGGTAATAACACTTAGCACACTACTTTCGCGAGCTCTTTCCTGCAGCCTCGTCTATTGACGGACTTGTAATGATTGTGGGCACTATCCTTGTATCATCTACACTTGATGCATGTACCATCCTTAATATCGGTGTAAACGAACTTTTACTATCCACTGTATTGAGTAACCACTGCTTTACATGACTACTTTGACAATCCCATGTTTATCTCAAATATATGTGAGTATATAGTTAAAAATACCTCTTATTCTCACCAGAACGGCGAAGTACAAACTGAGCCCATGAACTAAATTCTAGATTATGCAAAACAATTTAAGATCACATATGTTTCAGATTTAAGAAGAATATGCACCTATGTTATCAATATTAAAAAGCAGAAATACCAAGCAACCCTTAGGGAAAGAAGGCTCGTATCTTATAAAACATTCTTCCCCTATATACTCTTCATTGAATTTATCAATTAATCTACATTCTCATCCATGAACGCATGCATCATATGAGAATTTCAGCAAGCACAGATTAGCTAAATAAAAATCCAACTACGTCCACATAACAAGTTAGGTCGAAAGAGAAGACACGACACATGCGGCCATCGGATTGAGTTTTCTCGAACATGTCCGGTCCTGTGGCAGGTCGACCGACCTGTAATGATTGTTGGCCCACCCCTATCTCATCTACACCAACCCCACATTGTGTGTAATCTTTTTTTCATAGGGTGCAATTGTTCAGGTCTAGAGTCATGCAATTGTTGCTAGATAAATTTGAATGAAATTACTAAAGGTCTTACATGATGAAGCTCGCCGGCGAGGGATCGAATTCATTGAGAATGTCACAGACGATTCCTACGCATCTTCCATCCTATCTGAATCATCCGAGCCTAAATCTGATGGGTAGTTCACACGACAAACAGTCGATACAATAAACAGAAAACAGTAACAACAAAGCATCATATAGTAGCAGCAAAAATCACATTCCTTTCTCTCTTATTTTTTCTCATAATAGCAGCAAATTCGAAACCCGTCCTAACTCAGGAGAGTATCTTATAGTGGCCGCCGCCTTGTTGGACACATGCCTAAACCAACCGTAGCACACCAGCCCCAAGCACTGATCCAGTTTCTCTAATAAATTAAAAATTAAACTGTAATAGGGATGTGGCAAAGTCAGTAGCGGTGGCATCAACCTGGGGATTGGCCTTGAGGCCGCGGAGCTTATAAAGCTTGATTTTTTTTTGCTTCACCTGTAATGCATGAAAATATCAGTTCATTCACCAAGACTTGCTCACGTTTCATCATGGGATATTTTCTTTTGATGCTCATATGTGCTCATGAATTATAGAAATCAACAGGAGCTTAAGGGCGTCGATTCAGGGATACAGACCAAAAAAGCAGACCAAACGGTACATTAAGCAACATTACAAATTGATTGTAAAAAGCAACGATACATCCACATATATCGGGATACTGGCCAAAAAGCAAGTTAAACAATTTACACTACTTGAACACACCATATTGATTGTGAAAATGCAGTCCAAGCCGTACAAATTCCATTCTAATATATAACTGAAAAAGAAAGGATTTTCAAACCATGTATGTACAGTTGTACACTACTGCAACAGTACAGTACTCCAGTTCATACAAATACTGCAACACTCGTCTTGTGGAAAAAATTACCATGGGCATATCCTTAGAGGAATAGGGGATATCAACAGCTCGGGAATTGATTCTGGTGGAGAAGCACATGAGTTTGCTGCTGAGGAGCTGTATGGTGATGTCCGAGAAGAACAGTCGACCGACAGAGACTCGGATAGACGGAGCAGTTGTTCAATCAGAGGGCTGTTGGCAGCCAACCCAGGTGTGGCCGAGTGGACGTGAGATACAGTTCGAGTCCTTCACCACGTAAATCTTCGGCAGAGGTTCCTTGAGGTCTGTCTGCACAAACACAAATCAGCCTGAACAATCCCTTTGTTGTCTTGAGCAGGAAAAGCAAAAACAATAGCCATGTCAATTTTTCAAAGTTGATTTCACACCCGGTGCAAAAGCATGGAGATTCCTTGTGGTTAACTCGTGCTTCGAAGAAAAAATTATCCCTGTTGCGTTCTCTTTTCGAAAGGTAACAACTTGGAACAATATTAAACACATTTTTTCACATGCTAAATGCATTTAGGGCCTCTCACATCCAATGCTGCATGAATCTCCTGCCTGATCATGTCCTTCTAACTGAAGTTTGATTTTACCCTGAAATATATGTGCACGGTGAGGACTGCACTAACTTTGTCGCCCCTGCTGCAATCAAATTTGTCAATATTCATAGACCATATTCCACAAATACTCTGACTTTCTAATGAGAATTAGAATTTAGGGGCCAAATACTTTCAGATTTGGGGAGAAAGTTATAGATAAATGTGTTGCCGTGAAGCCTGATGCCCTTTGTCTTGAAGCTCCTGTACTACAAAAAATATATCAGTTCAGTGTTGTTCTAATCTAGACCGTGAATCATGTTGCTCCCTGCTGTTTTCTCGAGCAGGGACTTGTCCTTGTCGTTAGCCTATGGCTCTGGAAGGGAGAGAGGGAAGGAGGTCTCACCATTATATGAGTAGGAGGGTGCTGGAATCCATCTTGCGCAGTTCTCCTCCTCCAAGTGCAGGTCGCCCTGCCGCCGGCCAGTCACCGGAGGCGCCACCGCCAGCGACCGTCTCCGTCACCTTGCGCCCATTCTCCTTCTCCTTTCTTCCTCTCTTTCCTCTCTCCCTCATGCCCTGTCTCTCTCTTTCTCTGGACGAGACGGACGCCGCTGCGAGCAAGCCCCCGCACCAGCCGCGAGATCCCTCCCTCATCTTGCGACACTTCTCCTTCTATGCCTTCCTCTCTTTCCTCTCCCCCTCACACCCTGTCTCTCTCTTTAACTGGATGAGCAAGACATCGCCGCCGCCATCGGAGCAAGCCGCCGCACCGGCCGGCAGATCCGCCGCGCCCGGATCCGCGCGTCTTCCTCGCGCTGTCGAACGCTTTATCACTTTGAAAGGGCCGCGGGTTCAATACAGGAAACTACAGGGTTTCTTGCAAAAACAATGGTCAGAACGAAGGGTTTTCTCACCTAATAAGGGACCGCGGGTTGAATATTAGAAAGTGCAATGGCTTTTTTGCAAAAATGCGCGACGGATGACCAGAAGCAATGCGTGGTTTATTAGTAGGTACAGGTAGAGAGGTAGAGATAGAGAGGTAGAGATAGAGAGGTAGAGAGGTAGAGATAGAGATTAATATTAAAGTATTATATTATTATTAGGGGATTAGGGGAAGATATCAAGATTCATAATATAAAATTGATAAAAGATTTTGCAACAAAGGTCTTGCAAAATTTTGCAACAAGAGTCTTGTTGTAGAAAAGATAAAAAATGAAAGAAACTATATGATGGCTCCATCAACAAATCAGACGGCTCGAGGATGCGGATCCCGCCCACACATAACATGTCCACCAAATTTCACATGTTAAATTTATGACCCTACCGGAGGCTTGAAAACACTCCCTTCATTTTATTTAGTCCGTATATTTGGTCAAAGTCAAACTTTAACTTTGTAGGAAAAAATATCAACATCTACAATAAAAAAATTATATCATATGAAAATTAATTTCATGATGCATCTAATAATCTTTTCTAGTTTCATGCAAGAAGACTTCTGTTGTAAAATCTTCTCTTCTCTAGTTTCCCGCAACAATACCATTATTGCATAATTTTTTTTTCTCTAATTTCCTGCAACAAGATTCTTGTTGCAAAACCTCCGCCACATCTAATTTTGTGCAATAAGACCCATATCGCAAAGATTATAGCAACATTTTTTGCCACGCCGCGCACTTGCACAGTCATAGTTTGCTGAGGCGTGCGCGTGTTCCAGTAGGCCACGTGTCGGCGGACGTTCCACACTAGATTGGCCGGCCGATCATAATCATTTCCCAAATTTGTTTATAGTCAAATTCACTTCTAAACTAAATATGCGTACATACATTAAGAATAAATTTATGGACCCTCTTAGCTACTGCACGTTCACTGGTTGGCATTTGCGAATGTTTTGGTGACGGTTTTAGTTGTACGAGGGGTGGCACTTTCTTTAGAACAACGATGTCAATTTCTTTACAGAAGGGCGTTTTTCTTCTAAAACTGTCACCGTTTGATCTCGCTTTACAACCAAAACTGATAGAAAAATGCATTCACTTGCCACCCCTTTCCCAGCTGACATTCCCCAGATAACATCACCGTAAATTTTATTCAAACTAAATTTGCACGACCGAAACTATCGCAGGAACTAAATTGTTGAAGTGCCATCCTAAGCTTTCTTATCTATGTTTAGGTACTTTATTTTTTTTCGGTTTTCTCGTCTTCTCTCATTTTTCCTCCTGTTCATTTCTTGCACCTCTCCAACACTTACCCTTTATCTGTTTAAAAAATCCACAAAAATAGTCAAAATATATCTTAGGCAAAACTAACCAATGGAATTCCGATGAGAAATTAGTACTACCTCCGTTTCGGATTATAAGATGTTTTCAATGTTTTCAATATAGACTACATACAGACTAAAAATGAGTGGACAAACATACTAAAACGCGTCTATATAGATCAGATTCAGAAAAAAAGTTAAAACATCTTATAATTCGAAACGGAGGCAGCAACATTTTACCTCACAACAATCATCACAACTGAAGCAGTAGATTGCCATTCCTTTCATTTTTCGCATGTATATAGAAGCAATTGATAAAAACGGAGAGTTCCGTTTTCCCTAAGATCAGCTCACTTTCTTATTGAATTTTTGCAAATGCAACCACATGCTGACAGCACTCTAACTCTAGCACACGTCACTTACATGCCTAGTAAACGGAAGAAATTAAACAAGATAAACCTTACATGTATCTTGTCTACAGCCTACCCTTGATCTTCTGCACAACCAGGAGGGCATCCTCCCAAGGTAAGTTCAGTGACCGACAGAATCGTAGCATTGTGTTCGTATTGGCCATCCTGAACTTCAGGCCATCAAATCTGAGGGCTTCAATGTGCTTACCAGCGAAAACAGATGGGGTGTTGCTGCTTCACTCTGATTCACCACTACGAAATAACATGGACAGTGGACGATGGTCTGCATCAGTAACATCCGCCGCTGCCCTTGGCAAAGCAGCAGCATCATCGGTGGATGCACACGGTGACTCAGCACTCATGGTGTCCATGATCACTTTTCCGAGAACAAATCGGACCTCGGCAGTAACTCCATCTTCCAGCAACTTATAGTCAATCCCATGTGACCCTCTTCTCTTGTCGTATGAAGTTAGGTCAGAATCAAGGCCGTTAAATATCCCCAACACTCTGCCCTTCTCCCTGGCTGATACAAAAACCTGGGAACAGACCCACGAGAAATCTTAGTATGCATGATGATTATCGACTGACTTGAGAACAAATATACGAGGCAATTAGCAATTTAACTAAACTATATAGCGACTGTTCTGCTACATCCATGCATATTCTCTTGTTAAAACTGGCAGAGATTCAGCAGTGTATTGTGTGCTAACTTAAGTGGCTAGGCAATATTGATTCAAGTGACATCAATAAGAGCCCCAACCACTGTTCTATTTTTCTATTTGCCCAGTAAAACAGAAACGTCTGGAAGTGATAATAAAATGATACCAATATTTGAGAGCACAGAAACAATCTAAATAACTATTTAAATATTAAAATGCAATTAAAAAGCGCTTCATAAAACGCACTGCTGATTCAGCCTGGAAACGGGAAAATAACATAAGTTGCCCCCAGAACAGGAAAACAGAAAATTCAATAAAAAAATGTAAGAACTGCTGGTGTGAAGATGCATGGTTGGGAATTAGGATACGCTAAAGCGGTACTTACAAGTCCTGAAAATTGTGATGCCCCCGGATATCTGACCACTGATTGTTTGAGAGTATTTAAACATGTCAATGTATCAACCGAAGATTTGACTAGTGACACTAGATGTGATGTCCGTTCCATAAGATTATCCACTTTGGCCCCAGAACGCCCAAAAGCTTCTGGGACATATGTAACTGGTGCTCCAACATCTTCGTTCAGGAACTCGATGGCACTGTCCCATGTTCCAAAATGCATCAGTGCAGCAAAAGCCTTGATTACCTGGGCATCTTGTGGAGAATTTACCAATGCATTGTGAAATGCCAACAGCGCTAGCCTGTTAAATAATATCAAGTGAATGAAATATCCGGAGCATGAGTGACAAAGAATATTCATACCGAGGACTGAAAATTGGGTCAAGATATGCTACTTGGTTGTCAAATAAAGAAACAGAAAAAACAGTTTGCCTACTCAGAATAATGGGTGCTAGTATAGGCACAAAAGAGGACAACGTAAATGCACACTGACAGTGGTACGGAGTACTGCAGATATTATAGAACTACGTTAAGTATGTAAGTTTCCAGGCTGGCATAAGTAAATCTAAGAAGATGCACTTTGTCTTCTCTACTCATCCAGACTGAAAAGTGAAAACTACTCCCTCCATCTGGGTTTATTGGCCCTCCTTGTATTTAGTGTTGAACTTTGACCATAAAGTTAACTAATAAAATACGTATGAATATATGTCACAAAAATTATATGGTATCTTTTTTTCAATACAAATCTAATGGCATACTTTTTGTAGCATAAATCATATGTTGTGAGTTATATTTAGATGGCCAAAGTTTGTTTGATCCAAAATACTAGGGTGCTTAATAAACTTGGACGGAGGGAATAATACGCCATGATTATGATGATATAGCCTAATAAACTGTATACCAAAATGTAAAGAAGATAAATATGGTGATATAGCAAAACCGTGATTATCTTCTAATGTGAAACCCAGGAATTAAAGTGATGATATTAGTAATATGACATGAGCTGATAACAAATGTTAGAACAACCACCAGATTACGAAAGTACACACCCACCATGCTGATAAAACAGCCCTTAACAGAGCCAGCAAATGTGTATATTAGTTTTACTAGAAATCAGTCAGTAGATTAAGGAACTATAAAAGAACCACTTTAGGTTTGCATCACTCACGGCAGTGCAAGCCTGATCAGCTATACTTTATGCTTGTCTGGTTGGTACTTGGTATATCCAGCACCAGCACTTCCCGAGGAGCATAATTTAATACTAGCAAGTACAAACAAAGGAATGCTGTATGGTTTACTGCCCTTGGTATAACTTGAGTAAACCCATAATCGTAAACACAGTCAAGTCGAGACACGCACTTCAGCACTCAAGGACCCTTACCACAAAGAGCAGTGGCATGGGCGGTCAGCGGAGAAAAACTTGTCAAGATTAGCCAATAGATTCTGCACAAGTGAAATCAACAGCATGAGACAACATATTAAGCCATAATCTTAAAATCCAAATTTCACATGAACTAACGGGAAGGACACCCACATGGCAACAGCAATTTGAAAAGGGAATCAAGTACTGCTGAAATATAATACCAACTTAGAAAGCATCAGAAATAAGCAACATGACAAGTGGTAGTTCTAAAGTATAGAAAGATGTCAAAGTGACAGATACATCATCTAGTTATTGGCAACACTCTGCCAGTGCCATGACGTGTGCACAGGAAAACAGTTCTTTTCACCAAATAACCCAGCAATAAAGAAACTGGGGATGTGCAATAAGTCAATCTAATTAAAAAATAAACCCAGTTGATAGCCCCACAAGCCCGTAACTGCAGATGACTAGAGACCTAATATAGAGTGTTGATGGAAGCATCTTTTGCCAAGGTGAGGAATACCTCAGGACAACGAAGCCAGCCCCATCATTTTGACAGCTATGAATATGTACCCACACTAATAGCAAAGCTAGAGTTAAGTGTGCGCTTAAATTTTGCAATATATTTAGAATCCAACTTTCCACACAACATGGCACATTTCAGTTACTCACCATGAGCATCAGCCCTCTGTCACTAGATTTGCCCTTTAACTGATCTGACAAATATGCTGCCTAAAATTCAAAGAGCATTCAATAGTGAGTAAGCTGGAAGAGAAGTGGTCACGACCAGAAATCTACTTGTCTAGCAACGAGACCGCGTTGCTCAACTTACCTGAAAAGGCAGCAAAATATCGAGAAGTCCATATTTTCTAAGTAATCTAATCGAAGACTCTGCCGCCCCATAAGATAGCATATATTTCATTTCCATAGCCAACCTTGTCTGCAGAATAAATGAGGTCATCAACGTAAAGAGAAAATACACGAGAAAACATATATGTTTGCACATCGCTTTCAGGGAGATAAACCTTGTCGATATCTATGATGGATGGAGAAAGATCACGTATTGCAGTAGAAGTTTCGCTGGAAAACTGAAAGCCAAGGCGAGCAGCAACTCTCAAGCCACGCAAAATTCTGGCTGAAAGAAATTAGAATCAAAATTTGTCTTGGATAGATAATAATAATACAAATCAAGGACATTCTTGAACACCAACCAGGATCCTCCTTGAAAGAAACATGGGCAGGAATCACTGTACACACCTGATTGATGATTTAAGGAGTTAAGCAGAAGGAAAAGGGTAAGTAGACGAGGACATGGTTGAATCTGCCTGAGAAGACTCTCACTCACTATTACCTTGTTTTTCCTTAGATCCTTTACTCCATTCACATAATCATAAACTCTGTAATTGAATGGATTAAAGAATAGGCTGCCATACAAGCATTAAACAATGTTAGTAATTTAGCTCCCATGATATTTCACAAAAACTGCATTTGATGAGCATTTGAAGTACAAGACTTCGTACAGAACATATTACCTGTTTACTGTAAAGTCTCTTCTCAATGAATCCTTCCAGAGAAGAATATCCCCCTCATCATGGCCATCTGTCTCTTCTGAGCAGTTTACATTTTCATTTCCTTTCACTTGAGTCGTATTTGTTTTGAAGCTTGAAACCTGTAAGAACAAAAGACAACATAAGCAAACGAGGGTTAGACAACAATGCTCTAAGAACCAGTATCCAAAATGCCAATGTTCCTATGAATAATAAACCTCAAATAATGAACCACGCCATCTAACAAGACATATTGGAAAGCGTTTGCCAACGATGAAACAACGTGAGAAAACATGTTGTTTAATCTGAAAAGAATCAGAAGCACGTCAATGGGACAATGGTATCATTATTTTTCGAAATAAGAAACATGAGTGATCTTTGAATGAACTGAAACCTGTTTGAGACTTGCAGTGGTGATCACATCAAAATCTTTAGGTGCCCTTTTGAGTAGCAAATCTCTCACACATCCCCCAACAAGATAAGCTTCAAATCCTGTAAAACAACTTTGTCCTTGAGTACTGCATACATTCTTATGTTTTAGCACAGTGGTGAGTTAATAAGCAAAAAGCATGACATGAATGTGGTGTCCAAGCTCTTAGCTTTGAAACGGGGATAAATAACCAAGCAACTTGTATGCACCTTTTCGTTTCAGCATTTGTAGAACAGTCATACAATTGCGAGGTATAGCGCCCGCGGGGATTCCAACGGCTCTCGAGTCAAAATATTTCCACGACGAAGGATCGATGAATCCTGCACATGAATAACAGTTGATAAAGTCGATTTGCATAGACATACATGGCTTACATTTGTTTGTCAGGATTTACTTGAACATCTTTACTCGAAACGAACAACTGGGTGCTTCCCATACACCAAAAACCAGTGCAGAGAGAATGTGATAATAATAAGTACTAGTACAGGAGCTAAACGAGAACAAGCTACCCGTGCAGCTGCACAACAGCTGCGGAAGGCGAGCTGCATAGATGATTTACCTGGCCTTGAAGCGGAGCTGGACCGCCCGTTCCGCAGACGACCGCCGTCTTCCTTCCTCGAGCCGTACTTCCTCATCTGAAGGTAGCAGGGCGATGGATGGGTTAGAGACAGGGCAAAACTTTGCTGAAGTGCGCCGCCGGCGAGGTGCTCGACGGAATGCCAGACGGGCATGGGGGAGGAGGCGGCGTGGTGACTGACCTGGAGGAGACGCGAGGCCGCGGAGCTGAGGCGGGAGAGGAGGGGCGCGGGGGAGGGGAGAGAAGAGAGGTCGGTGCACCGTCGGACCGCCGTCATGACATGGCCTGGGGAGGCAGGCGGGCGGTGGCGGCGCGGAGGGCGTGCTGTGCGGCAGACGGCGGGGAGTCTTTGGCACGCACGGTTGTTGTACCTGGCAACCCAGGCTGAAGCGGGCCGCTCTCAGTGGCCACGGTCCACGGAGAGAGGGGGGCAGGGCGCAGTCGGGCTGACGGCGAACGGCCCATTAAGGCCAGTGAACCAACGAGATGAGCCCAAACTCAACGCAAATGCTATTTCTCGCTCGTTGCGACGTTGCCGGTAGCAATAGGTCTCGCCTACATCTTTTGAGGAGTTGGGATCATATGGAAGTACTGCGAGGGAAACATGGGGCAGGCAAGGGCATGTTCGGCCAGTTACTAAGGGTGCGTTTGGATCTTAGGCAAGGTCAGCTCCTAGCCTTGCCTCGCAAGAATATTCATTTGGTTAGGAAAATAAAGCTAGCCTCTCGTGTCAATCTAGCTTTTAATTGCCAGAAAAACCTTGCCGAGGGAGGTGAGCCAATTCGGCTCTCTCGCACTGGCAAACACACAATCATGGACATCTTTGACGGTTAACGCTTTAATTTTGCGCCTTTCCAAACACTAAGCCTTGCTTTCGACGACTCTAGCCGGAACAGGCTAGATTAACCTGGCCTAGCTAAGCTAGTTGTGCTAGTAAACCAAACGATTCCTAAGTGGCAAGCGCCAGGGTTGGGAATGGCGAAGCTAAATGCGGATGACGCGATTGTTAAGTAGGCCAACCGAAGTGAGGTGGAAGTGACGAGATGATCAAAACCATTTTTGGTGCTTCTGTAGTGGTATTTGAGGGTGTTACGGATGCAGTGATGCTCAAGGCTTTGGCATGCAAGGGGCAGTATCTCTAGCTGAGGACCTGCATGTAAATACTATTAGTATCACATTCGACTATATGAGAGTCGTTAATGAGTTGCAGGGATCTATCCATCATGGAGCCTATTTGCATGATTCTAAAGGAGACCGGAGATCAAGTTGTAGAGTTTCAACAGTGCACTTTTCGTCATGAATAACGCGGTTGTAATGGGGAACCCCATCGATTACCTATGGGAGCTACTCGCCTACTACTATGCAGTAGGGCGCTATGTTTGGTTTCTTGAGCCTCGAGCTCACTTTCCTATTACCTGAAACATTGAAGTTTAAATAAAGTAGTGTTGTTTTACCATTAAAAAATCGCTTACAGCGTAGTGCTACTCGGTTGATTCAATACTATAGTTGCGCGTGAGTTATTTGGGATTTTTTTTATCATTTTTTCTACTGTTTTGCATCGTTTTTCGGGTGTTCACCCATTTTCCTCTTTATTTTATTTCCTCTTTTGGTTTTCTTTCTTTCATTTTCACTGGTTTCTTTAGTTTTTTTCTTTTTACGACACATGTATAATTTTTATACATATTATATATTTCCTGTATGCACTAGGATTTTTTATAAAATTTTAATATTTTTCAAATACATTATTAATATCTTTTTAAGATATATGTTTTGATATCTATTTTTTCCTACACATTGTAAAGTTTTCTTATACATCTAAAATGATTTAAAAAAATAAGTGTTAAACATTTTTAAAATACATGTTGAAACTTTTTTAGCGACACACATACTTTTTAATCTATACATTTTTTTATATTTGTATAAATATATTTTTACGTGTCAGAAACATGTTTTTGAAACACGTGAACCTTTTTAAAATGTAACATGCTTTTTTTGAATGGGACGAAGCAACATTTTTTGAATTGCATGAACATATTTTTACATAGTAACAAACGTTTCAAAATTTTCACCTACATTTTTTCGGAAAAGTGAAGATTTTTTAATGGCGCATACATTTTTTAATGTACACACGTTTTTAAAACCGTTTGATCTACCATTTTTTACACTGCATGAACTTTTCCTAATGTGCGGCAAACAATTTAAAAGATAAAACTAAATTATTTTTTGACAATACATGTATTTAATATTTTTCAAAATACAATGAGAAGTGAAAAAATGACTGTGACATCAGCATGGTGAGACCACATGGCTACTGGGTCAGCCCACTCCCAGCTCCCTATACGTGAGCTCAAAGCTCTGCAAGACTTGGCTCGGCCTCGAAGGTCCAATGAGCTGAGCCCATGCCCTTAGGCAGGCTCAACAAGGCAAATCAAGACGTGGTGTATTGCTAAAATAACTAATAATTTATGATCAATATTAGTAATTCACACTCACAAATACACTATATAGCCTTGCATCGAGTTGTGGCATAGTTTATCAGGTTTGTTAATTATGTTATTGATGGCCTGCAAGACACACAGGGTTATGTAGCGTCTTTGTGCAAATATTCCAAACGTATTGGTCTTCATGAAAAGCGGTTTGAAGTCTTGGTGCGAGTGATTCAGTCGCACACAAATTGTCACGGGTCTTATGTAAATTAATTGTTTTGATATCTACAAGGATTAGCACGGTGTCGAAAGCCAAGTAACTAAGGTTGAAACAAAGCAGCAAATTTATAAACTAAATAACATGAAAGGAAAAAAGGATAGAAAATGAAACACACGCCTTGTCAGGCTCCTCCTTGTCCCCTTTTCCCCTTTAGTGCATGTGTGTTATAGGGCCAGTTCTTTTGGCGGCTTAAAAAATAAGCCGCCTCCTCCCTAGCTTTTGTTATAAGCCCCTCCCTTATTTATTGGGGCTTCTGAACTAGTTATGAGATTACTAATGTAGAAGCCTCCATGAATTTTGGGAGCGGCTTATTTTTTAAGCTGGGGAGAGGCAGCTTATGTTTTAAGCCACCCAAAAGAACTGACCCATAGAGTGTAGTTGCAGTCAACATGTCACATGCAGTTGCAACTCATTTATGTGGACATGTGGTTTCCTGGCTCTCTCTAGTAGTTGTGGGGCGCGTTGCATCGCTTGCAGTTGCAGTTGACATGCCCACATCTAGTTGCAATCCAGGGGTATGCAACTGGTCGTTCCTCCTCAGTGACTGCAACAAAGACATTTTAAAACACATTGCAGT
Source organism: Triticum dicoccoides (assembly GCF_002162155.2). Classification (NCBI taxonomy): domain Eukaryota; kingdom Viridiplantae; phylum Streptophyta; class Magnoliopsida; order Poales; family Poaceae; genus Triticum; species Triticum dicoccoides. The sequence goes on along the minus strand of NC_041388.1, from coordinate 670,879,237 downwards.
TATGTTTTAAACTCAATCGATTGTGTTTTGGCAATCCCTAAAAAGGAAAACAAAGACATTGTTGTCACCGCCCTTCGTCACCAATGGCATAGAAACGAAAAAACACGCAAATATTCACTTCCTCTCCATTATAAGTTGCAGACACTTTGTACCTCTGCAGTTGTGTATATGTGTTACATAGTGTAGTTGCAGTCAATATCAACAATTCAAGGACTCAATCGACATGCAACTATCACGAATGTGTGAGAAACCACTTAAATTGAGAAAACACCCCCTGGAAGTGTGGGAGGAGGGTTTCTACATGAACGTAGAAACAAGGACACAAAAAAGGGAAAAGGAAAAAAGAACAATGAAAAAGGAAGAAGGGAAAATGAAAAATGAAAAATGAAAAATCATCGTATTTTCTATAAATTGCCATATGAATTAGAAGTCGTATAAGAATGACTTGTTTGATCTTGAGTGAAACAATAGTAAAATAGAAATAAACCATCAAACTAAAAAAACAAAGTATAGCTTAACAAACATGAGATTTCTCACACGCCAGAAAAAAAAAAGGGCCAATTGACAAAGAGACCCTCCATCATGCCCAATCCATTGTGGGTCCATGCCCAACACAAAGAAAAAACAAAAATGAAAAAAATAAACAGGTTTGTCACACCGTAATGGGCCGGCATGACACGAGACAACCAACGCTCATGAATCGTAAAGCAATGTAGATCCAACAACTTAAGTGTGTCGACTGAGACTTCCCTAAATATCAATCGACTAATATTTAGCAAGCCCAAACAATAAAAGCAATTTCAACTCTTCACGCTTATTTTCAAAGTTTGCTTCTTTCAAAGCAGTTGATGGAATTTCATCTTCTTCGGTAAGTCATAAAGTTATCTACAAGAAAATATCTCACGCTTTCCTTCTTCTTCTGTAGGTGCCGTCGCCGGACCGCCTTAGAGCATCTACAACCGGACCTCTTAAACCCGCCTCATACGCCAGGGCGGGCCGCCCGGGCACGATTTTTGACCCAGACAGGCTCCTCAAATGGCCCTCAAATGTCCGGGCTGACCGGCACCCCCCATATCCAGCCCAAATATGAGGCGGATATGGGGGCGCCTGGGCGCGTCCGGGCATGCCGGGCATGCCCGCCACGCCTGTACTTTCACTAGTGTGATCTCCGAACAATGTTGACATAGTTGAATCATATGCATGTTGGGGGACGCAGTAGTTCAAAAAATTTATCTACGATCACGCAAGATCTATCTAGGAGATGCATAGCAACGAGAGGGGAGAGTGTGTCTACATACCCTCGTAGACCGAAAGCGAAAGTGTTTAGTAACGCGATTGATGTAGTCGAACATCTTCGCGATCCATGTACCGAACATACAGCACCTCTGTCGTGGTTCTAAGTCTGACAGTAGTGTACGGGGGTAAGTATGGAGAGGCAAGATCTTAGCTGTGGGGAAGTTGTAAGCACGCAAGGTTTACGAGTTCAGGCCCTTCTCGGAGGAAGTAATAGCCCTACGTCTTGGAGCCCGGAGGCGGTCGACTGGATTATATGAATATGGGTTACAGAGGTGCGAACCCTTGTCTCGGAGGAGGGGGTGGCTTATATAGAGTGCGCCAGGACCCCGGCCAGCCCACGTTACAAAGGGTTCAATGTACATTAAGGCAGAGCGTTACTGGTAACGCTAGTAATAAAGTGCTATGATGACCATAAAAGCTATTTAATGGCCGACCATTAGCGTGCGGAGTGACTTCAGGTCTCCTGGCCGTCGAGTGGTTGGATCTTGGTCGAGTGATTGTTTCTTGGTCGAGCGTCTTCGAGTCTGTCGAGTGGAACACCTCCAAGTCGATTGAAAGGTGGTTTCTTCTAGAGATGTCCTTGGCTAGAGCGGTTAGGACAGGCCCATGACCCTACCCTAGGTACATAGCTTCATCATTAGCCCCCGAATGGATTGAGGTTTGAGTGGGGAAGGAGTTGAGAACCCCTCCGACTCGTTTTTCATGCCGTGAGCATATCTTGTTCCGGATCAATGGACCTGAGTGATGACAACAACTTCCTTTTCAGTCGCCTTGATCCATTCTTAATTCTTCGTCGAGTGAGTTTCTTCGCTTGTAGGGCTCCGAGTGATGGTGCGGAGGAGATCTTTGGTCTGACCAGTTGTTTGTTGCGCGCAGATTTCGCGGGATCCGAATTTTGGGAAGTGCGCGGGACGGGGGAGGCCGCAGTAATTGGATGGGATAGAGCGGAGCCGCCTCGATCCCCGCGCCACCTTTTTCGCCACGTATCGCGCGCGCGGTCGTTACGGGATTTGACATAGCCGCCTGGGCCTACCCGTCAGCCACTCGGAAGCGGCCTGATATAAAGCGCCGGACCGGAGTCTCCCGAACAGTGCATCTCATTTCCTCTTCTCTTCCTCATGCCCCTCCGCTGCGCTCGCTCTCACCCCAGCGCCACCGCACCGTACGCGTCTCGCCGGCGACAATAGGGAAGGAGAAGACGGCGGCTCTGGAGCGGGCAAAGAAGGCGATAACGAGGTCGAAGGGGAAGGCGACCAGCCGGGGCGGATCTTCCTCGCGGTCCGGCCTGCCGAGGGGCTGGATCCAGGGCGACTGGATCCACTCGAGGATCTCCCAAGAAGACCTCGACGACTTGGCCGAAGGGGGGCTGATCCCCTACGACTCGGCGCGGCTTCCGGGGAAGGAATCTGAGCCGCAGCCTCAGGAGGGTGAGCGTGTCCTTCTTGCCACCCACGTCGACCGTGGATTTTCCTTGCCCCTCACCCCTTCTTCCGAGGGTTTTTGAACTTCTTTGGGGCACAACTCCATCATTTTACCCCCAACTCAATCGTTTATCTTGCCTCTTTCATTTCTTTGTGTGAGAACTTCCTGGGTTGTCGGCCTCACTGGGGTCTCTTCAAGCATATTTTCACTTGTCGCTCCCAGATAGTGAAAAAGGCTAATCCGAGTGACGAGAGGACCCAAGTGATCCAGATGTGTGGGGGTCTTGGCATCCAAATGAGAGGGAAAAGCTCCTTCCCGGCCATGATTCTTCCCGACTCAGTTCGCGGATGGCAGTCGACCTGGTTTTACTGTAAAGACCAGTCGACGCCGGGGCAATCGACTGGCCTCCCTCCCTTTACCATGGACCGAGTGGAAAAACCCTCCCCTTTGAAGGTACTCCCGGAGGAGAAGGCGCACGTGAAGGTGCTGGTTGACCGAGTGGTCCAGCTTTTTCGCGACTGGGTCACTGGTATGGATCTCTTGGAAGTCTTCCTTCAGCGGCGCATCCAGCCTCTCCAAGCCCGAGACCATCCGATGTGGATGTATTCGGATCTTGAAGACTCCACTCGGATCCACCCGGAGGAGGTCGACGACGACACACTGGAGAAGTGGCTGTCTGGCATTACTGGGAATAAGGACAATCCCAGGGGAGCCAGGAGAGTCCCTCCATTCGACCAGTCCCACGCACCCGAGCAGGTCTAATTCTGAGTTTTTGCTTGTAATCTGAATTCACTCGCGTAGCTGCCTATATTGCGTCGACTGACTTTGATCTACCTGCTTTCTTTCAGGCCATCATTGAAATGTATTCAATGCCCAACGGGGAGCAGGAGCAAGCTCTGGAAGGCGAGGCGAGTGGCGGCGAAAGCGGCGAGTGGACTTCCGATGGTGAAGGGGATGGAGGGAGCGACGGCTCAAGCGGTAGAGAAGAAGTCGAGTCGCCTCCTCGTAGGGAGAGGCGATCCAAGCTTGACCAAGAACGGCCGAGTGCCCGTGACAAGGCAACTGCTCCAGCTGGTCAGTCTTTGAAGCGCCCTCGGATCTCTTTGCCAACCCCGACTGAGAAGGCGCCAAAGCACCCCAGAGTTGTAGAGCCGAAGACTCGGAAGGCGTTGCCGAAAATCAAGATTGATATCCCCGTCGCTTCCGCGTGAGTGCCTCTCTTTGCATTCACTCGACGCTCTGCGCTGTTTGTTTTTCTTGTTTTAACTGGACGAACTTTGGAACTGTCAGCGCTGCTACCTCCGGGACCTCAGCTTACAGGGACGAAGATGAGGTGATGGAGGACGCGGTCACTTCTAATCCGGGTATGATCCCTGCCATACTGTCTTTATTTTGGTTGATTCAACTGCAACGCGTACCATTGGGTGATGTGACTTTAACGATTGAACTTTGCATAGCTCCCAACGTTATTGACCTCCCTGATGATGATGAAGAGCCTAAGAGGCCTTCGACAAGGAAAAATAGGCGAGCTCCTGCAGGCGGGGCGCTACAGACGACGCCGAGGGCGGAACCAGTTGTTCAGGACACTTGCGACGTCAATCGGGGTTCTGTTACCTTCGCTGAGCCACTGTCGAGTGCCCTGCCTTCTTCGTCGACTGCTCAGGCCCCTGTCGAACTACCTTCAGTTTTTGCGACCCATCATGTCCCGGAGGACGAGGTGAATGCTGCTAAGGAAGCCATACGCCAAGCGGGCATTATGATGGAGAAGATGAAGACGGTGCGGGACGCCAGCCAAGCCGCCTATGATGCCAGCTCGGCTCTCCAAAGCAACATTCAGGTTAGTTGGTCGCCACTTGTTTTGTTAGGATATGCTACCTGAAGATTCTTTCCGAAAACCGTTGCGTCTGTACACCCACTAGGTGTGTCGATTGAATTTTTGGTCTAGTGGGGGCACGCTGAGTGCACCCACTGGGTGTAGTCCCCGAGGCTATGGTGGACTGCTGGCAGTCAACTGTAGTCTTTGTATTTTGCCGAATGTATAAACCGAACTGGTAGTTTATCTCTTCCACTCGATCTGGTCGAGTGGGATCAGAACCGGTGGGGGCACGCCAAGTGCACCCACTGGGTGTAGTCCCCGAGACCGCGGTCGACTGCTGGCAGTCGATTGTGGTCTGAGTTCTACTTTTTCTCTCTCTCTTTTTATTCCCCTCACTCGACTCCGGCGGACCGGTCGAGTGGGATCAGAACCGGTGGGGGCACGCTAAGTGCACCCACTGGGTGTAGTCCCCGAGACTATGGTGGACTGCGGGCAGTCGACCGTAGTCTTAGTATTTATTGTCTTTGTTGTTTTTTTTGCTGTAAAAATAACTTCTCCCCTTTGATTTCAGAAATCTTGTGATCTTGGAGCTCGCTTTGCTGACTTGGAGAAGCAGCAGATTCAACTGAACCTTGACTTGGAGCTGGCCAGGACAGAGCTGCAAAAGGTCAGAGACGGTGCCGCAGGTAAGACGAGTTTGTCAACTGGTCAGTTTTAGGCTTGAGTACCCTTCCGCCATTTCTGAATCAATCATCATTTATTTGCAGAAAAACTGAGAGAAGCTCTGGCGAAGAAGGATCAGGATTTGGCCGCTGCTCGTAAGGAGGATGACGACAAGACCGCTCTGGCCGAACAGAAGCTGTCTTCGGTCGGCCAGTTGGAAGAAGAGAATACCAGGCTGAAGACCGCTCTGAATGACTCCAACAAGGAGTGCTCGCTCTGGAAGAAGGCGAATCTCATCCAGGGCGAGAAAATGGAAGGCATTGCTCGCAGGAGGGATGATCTAGAGAGTAATCTGAGAAGTCTTGCCAAGAAGCTGTTCATCAAGCTTGAAGGTGCACATTCTGTTCCGACTGACTTTTTTTGAGTCGACTCAGTGTACGAAAATTGACTTATCCTTGGATCGTGAATGCAGAGTTTTGCCAGAACTTCGAAGAGGAGACTAGGCGGATCGAGCCTGGTTTGGATCCAATCAACTCTCCCGTGAAAGATGAAACTGCCATGAATCTGCTCCGTCTGGAATCTCGCATCGACAGTGTCGTGGACTACTTAGCTCGATTGAAGGTTGCCATGTCGCGGATTGACCCAGCACTTTGGCCAGAGGCTGAGCTCCAAAATGACATTGAGTCCCTGATGACTCGACTAAATGAAATCCCCGACCGAGTGCAGGAGTGGAAGAAGTCTGCTGCTCGGTGTGGCGCTGACGTGGCTCTGTCTTTGGTTCGTGTCCACTACAAGGAGGTGCGACAGGACAAACTGGCAGCAATCAAGGTCGCCAACACCCATAAGCATGACTTCCGAAACTTTATGGAGACTTTCATCGCTGCAGCCACTCAGATAGCCGACAGCGTCGACCTGGATGAGTTCGTCGAGCCTGCCAGCCCTCCTCCCGCGGAGTGAACAAACTCTTATATCCCACCTTAAATTTTCCTCGGAATGCCGAGTGGTTTTTGTAACCATTAAACTTTTTCAGGCTGCATGTCCGAGCACTTCGATCTGTGATTTGGAACCTTTGGAATTTACCCGAACTTGGTTTACCGTTGAATATCTTTATGAATCTCCTGCCGAGTGAACCCATTCTTCATTCGAGACAACTTTTGCATTCGCAGCGCAGCTCCGAAGGAGAGGGAAGCATTCGACCTATGTCTTGTATTTGTGGCGAAGCTCCCCAGGAGAAGATGGCGGTCGACCCACACCCTGTTATCGCAGAGTGGGACGGAGCGCACATTGTATTTGTGGCGAAGCTCCCCAGGACAAGGTGGCAGTCGACCTGCCCCTCGTCGTCCTTGAGGAATGAGATGTGTTTTGTACTTAGGCAAGTATTGGACCGCAGCTAAGCCTCCGAGTGGGAGGATTGCTCTCCACTCGGTAGGATTTTTTCAAACTTAGGCGAGTGCCGGACTACAGCTAAGTCTCTAAGTGAGAGAACTTAGGCGAGTGCTGGAATGCAGCTAAGCCCCCGAGTGGGAGGATTGCTCTCCACTCGGTAGGATTTTTTCAAACTTAGGCGAGTGCCGGACTGCAGCTAAGTCTCTAAGTGAGAGAACTTAGGCGAGTACTGGACTGCAGCTAAGCCCCGAGTGGGAGGATTGCTCTCCACTCGGTAGGATTTTTTCAA
>NC_041388.1:670871764-670872091 GCF_002162155.2 Triticum dicoccoides | reverse complement strand
AGGAATGAGATGTGTTTCATACTTAGGCGAGTATTGGACTGCAGCTAAACCCCCGAGTGGGAGGATTGCTCTCCACTCTGTAGGATTTTTTCAAACTTAGGCGAGTGCCGAACTGCAGCTAAGTCTCTAAGTGAGAGAACTTAGGCGAGTGCTGGACTGCAGCTAAGCCCCCGAGTGGGAGGATTGCTCTCTACTCGGTAGGATTTTTTCAAACTTAGGCGAGTGCCGGACTGCAGCTAAGTCTCTAAGTGAGAGAACTTAGGCGAGTGCTGGACTGCAGCTAAGCCCCCGAGTGGGAGGATTGCTCTCCACTCGGTAGGATTTTTT
>NC_041388.1:670766456-670871643 GCF_002162155.2 Triticum dicoccoides | reverse complement strand
CTCTCTACTCGGTAGGATTTTTTCAAACTTAGGCAAGTGCCGGACTGCAGCTAAGTCTCTAAGTGAGAGAACTTAGGTGAGTGCTGGACTGCAGCTAAGCCCCCGAGTGGGAGGATTGCTCTCCACTCGGTAGGATTTTTTCAAACTTAGGCGAGTGCCGGGCTGCAGCTAAGTCTCTAAGTGAGAGAACTTAGGCGAGTGCTGGACTGCAGCTAAGTCTCTAAGTGAGAGAACTTAGGCGAGTGCTGGACTGCAGCTAAGCCCTCGAGTGGGAGGATTGCTCTCCACTCGGTAGGATTTTTTCAAACTTAGGAGAAACGGATTCGCAGCTAAGCCCCCGAGTGGGAGGCCGGCTCGCCACTCGGTAGGAAACTGTCTTTACAAACTTAGGCGAAGCGGATTCGCAGCTAAGCCACCCACTGGGGGATTTCTTACGCAAACAAAAAACAATAATAATCACTGGGAAAATTATAACGCCTTTGTCTTTGATAAATAAACTACAGGAGTTTTTCTTATTACATCTCATTCGAGTGAGAATTTAAGTATAAAAGGGGCGGAGTAGCTCCGCATTCCAGGATCGTGGCTCATCAATCTGGCGATCGACATTGTAAAGGTGGTATGCTCCATTGTGGAGGACTCTGGTGACTATGAAGGGGCCTTCCCAAGTAGGAGCGAGCTTGTGTGGTTTCTGCTGATCCACTCGGAGGACTAAGTCTCCTTCTTGGAAGGCTCGGCTCTTCACGTTTCTGGCATGGAATCGACGCAAGTCTTGCTGATAGATGGTCGATCGAATCAAGGCCATTTCTCTTTCTTCTTCTAGGAGGTCGACTGCGTCCTGCCGGGCTTGTTCCGCTTCATCTTCTAAGTAGAGCTCGACTCTGGGAGCGTTGTGAAGCAGGTCACTCGGTAAGACTGCCTCGGCTCCATAGACCAGAAAGAATGGGGTTCTTCCGGTCGATCGATTCGGGGTTGTCCTGAATCCCCAAAGGACTGAGGAAGCTCGTCGACCCATGCACCTGCTGCGTGCTTGAGATCGCGCATCAATCGGGGTTTCGGTCCTTTGAGAATTAGGCCATTTACCCTTTTTGCTTGCCCATTCGACTGAGGGTGAGCGACCGAAGCATAGTCGACCCCTAGTGCCCTGAGAGGCGCAAAAGGCCCTGAATTTGTCGGAATCGAAGTTTGACCCATTGTCGGTGATGATGCTGTGCGGAACTCCATATCTGAATATCAACTCTCTGACGAAACTGATAGCGGTGCAAGCATCAAGATTCTTGATAGGCTTGGCCTTAATCCATTTGGTGAACTTGTCGACTGCTACCAGCACATGAGTGAAGCCGCTCCTGCCTGTTCTCAGTGGTCCAACCATGTCCAACCCCCAAACAGCGAAGGGCCAGACGAGTGGAATGGTTTTCACGGTCGACGCGGGCTTGTGTGGCATGTTGGAGTAATACTGACATCCTTCACATTTGTCGACTATCTCTTTGGCCATCTCATTGGCTCTTGGCCAGTAGAACCCCGCTCGGTATGCTTTAGCCACTATGGTCAGAGAGGATGCATGATGGCCACAAGTCCCCGAGTGGATATCGTTAAGGATCATCTGACCTTCTTCTGGTGTAATACACTTCTGGCCGACCCCAGTCGCGCTTTCTCTATATAACTGTCCCTTTATGACTGTAAAGGCTTTGGATCGACGGACGATCTGTCGAGCTTCTTCTTCATCTTCTGGGAGTTCTTTCCTTAGGATGTACGCGATGTACGGTTCTGTCCAGACGGGAGTGATAACCAGGACTTCCATGATCAAGTCGACCACAGCTGGCACTTCGACTTCAGTCGGATCCGTGGCACTTTTTGGTTGCGGGGCCTCTTCAGTGAAGGGATCCTCCTGGACTGATGGTGTGTGGATGTGTTCCAGAAACACATTGCTGGGAATGGCTTCTCTTTTGGAACCTATTTTTGCCAGATCATCAACTGCTTGATATTTCAGTCGGGGTATGTGATGAAGCTCTAACCCCTCGAATTTCTTCTCTAGTTTTCTCACTGCATTGCAATAACCAGTCATGGCTGGACTTCTGACATCCCATTCCTTCATCACTTGGTTGATCACCAAATCTGAGTCACCATAGACCATGAGGTGACGGACGCCAAGTGAAATGGCCACGCGCAACCCATATAAAAGTGCTTCGTATTCTGCCTCGTTGTTAGAGGAATCAAAGTGGATTTGAAGAACATATCTAAGTTTATCTCCTCTGGGAGAGACCAACACCACTCCGGCTCCGGAACCATTTATCATCTTGGAACCGTCAAAGAACATGGTCCAGTGCTCCGAGTGGACCTGAGTCGGCAGTTGCTGTTCAATCCACTCGGTGACGAAATCCGCGATTGCCTGGGACTTGATAGCTTTCTTTGCCTCAAACTTGATATCTAGAGGAAGGAGTTCAATCGCCCATTTTGCCACTCGACCAGTTGCGTCCCTGTTATGCAAGATCTCTAACAACGGAGCATCGCTGACGACTGTAATGGAATGATCAGAGAAGTAGTGGGCAACTTTCTTTGTGGTCATATAAATCCCATATACGAGCTTCTGATAATGAGGATATCTTTGCTTCGATGGGGTCAAGACTTCAGAAATATAATACATTGGGCGCTGAACTTTGAAGGTTTTCCCTTCTTCTTCCCGCTCGACCGTGAGTACCGTACTGACGACTTGTCCTGTGGCTGCAATGTAAAGCAGCAGAGGCTCCTTGCTGATTGGGGCAGCAAGCACCGGCTGGGTGGAGAGCAGAGCTTTGAGTTCTACGAACGCTGCGTTAGCTTCAGGAGTCCACTCGAACTTGTCAGATTTCTTCATCAATCGGTAAAGAGGTAATGCCTTTTCACCGAGACGAGATATGAATCGACTTAGGGCGGCCAAGCAACCAGTAAGCTTCTGAACATCGTGCACTCGCACAGGACTTTTCATTCGGAGTATAGTACCAACTTTTTCTGGATTGGCGTCGATTCCCCGTTCAGAAACGAGAAAACCGAGTAACTTTCCGCCAGGAACCCTGAATGTGCATTTTGATGGATTAAGCTTGATATCAAACCTTCTGAGGTTGGCAAAGGTTTCAGCAAGGTCAGTCAGCAGGTCAGAACCCTTCCGTGACTTGACCACAATATCATCCATGTACGCCTCCACATTCTGACTGATTTGGGTGAGCAAACACTTCTGAACCATCCTCATGAATGTGGCTCCGGCATTCTTGAGGCCGAATGGCATGGTAACATAACAAAAGCACCCGAATGGAGTGATGAAAGCTGTTTTGATCTCGTCAGGTCCATACAGACGGATCTGGTGGTACCTGGAATAGGCGTCTAAAAAAGACAGTCGCTCACATCCCACAGTCGAGTCGACTATCTGGTCGATGCGGGGGAGAGGAAAATGGTCTTTCGGGCAGGCCCGATTGATATGTTTAAAGTTAATGCACATGCGAAGTGACTTGTCCTTCTTGGGGACCATGACAACATTGGCGAGTCACTCGGAGTGGTAGATTTCTCGGATGAACTCTGCTGCTAAGAGCCGAGCTACCTCTTCGCCAATGGCCTTTCTCTTCTGGACGGCGGACCGTCGAAGATGTTCCTTGACAGGTTTTATTTTTGAGTTGACTCTCAGGCGATGCTCAGCCAGCTCCCTGGGAACACCTGGCATGTTAGAAGGCTTCCATGCGATAATGTCCCAGTTCTCACAGAGGAACTGGATGAGCGCTTCTTCCTATTTGGAGTCGAGTGTTGTCGAGATATGAGTCGGAGCAGCGCTGGGATCGGTCGGGTGGATGTGAGCTGTCTTCGTATCGCCAGTCGACTGGAAAGCCGATTCTGTGGCGGGCTTCTTGGCTCGCAACAAATCACTCGGGTCTGCAGTCTTCTGGTATTTCTGCAACTCCACCACTGCCATCTGAGCATCAGCGATCTTCGAACCTTTCTGAAAACATTCTTCCGCTTTTTTCCGATTGCCCGTAATAGTGATCACACCTTTGGGGCCAGGCATCTTAAATTTGAGATACACATAACATGGTCGGGCCATGAAGCGTGCATAAGCCGGCCTGCCCAAAATAGCGTGGTAGGCACTCTGGAAGTCTACAACTTCAAATGTCAACTTTTCCTTGCGGTAATTCTTGGAATCACCAAAAACCACATCAAGAGCAATCTGGCCGAGTGATTCAGCCTTCTTCCCAGGAATGACTCCATGGAAACTCATGTTGCTGGCACTGAGTCTGGACATCGGAATGCCCATCCCTTTCAACGTCTCAGCATATAATATGTTCAAACCACTGCCACCATCCATCAAGACTTTGGTCAGTCGAGTGCCTTCAACCACTGGGTCGACCACCAGAGCTTACCTCCCAGGGGTGGCAATATGCGTTGGGTGATTGGACTGGTCGAACGTGATGGCAGTCTGAGACCATTTCAAATAACTTGGTGTTGCCGGAGCAACCATATTCACCTCTCGGATGATGACTTTCAGTCGACTTTTGCTCTCAACATCAGCAAAAATCATCAGGGTGGAATTGACTTGGGGGTATCCATCGTCGCTATCTTCTTTGTCCTCAATTTTGTTTAACTCCTTTTCTTTATCTTTGGGCTGCTTGCCCTGGAACTGCTGGATCAAGAGTCGACACTGTCGAGTGGTATGTTTCGGGTAAATGAAATTACCCTCTTCATCTTTCTTTGTGTGGACGAGGCATGGCAAGTCCAACACATCATTTCCGTCCTGGTCTTTAACCTTTTTAGGGTTCCGGGGCCCTTTAGGTTTCCCTTTAAACTTTGGTTGGGTTAAAGCCAAGGCTTCCCCGGGAGCCGCTGGCTCGGCTTTCCGCTTCTGTTTCCGATTGGAATTGCCCCCGGGTTCTTGGGCGACTGACTTGAGTTTGCCACTCCTGAGCCGATCTTCATCTTCGCCATTAGCGTACTTGGTGACAATCTCCATCATCCGATTCAAGGACATATCCCCAGTTCGACCGAATTTCAAATCCAGTTCTCTGTACTTGACGCCTTCCTTGAAGGCACACACTGCTTGGTGGTCAGGCACATTCTCCACCGAGTGATGTAACGTGATCCACCTCTGGATGTAATCCCTCAACATTTCATTTGGCTTCTGTACACAAGACCGCAGTTCCGTCAGTCCTGCCGGCCGCTTGCACGTACCTTCAAATGTGGTGACGAACACTTGGGAGAGATCCTCCCAAGTGTAAATGTTGCTAGGTGCTAACTGGTTCAGCCACGCTCTGGCCGAGCCCTCCAACATGAGAGGGAGGTGCTTCATGGCCACTTCATCATTGCCGCCGTCGATCTGGACGGCCACTCGGTAATCTTCAAGCCAAGTATCGGGCTTGGACTCGCCGGTGAACTTACTGACTCCAGTCGCCAACCTGAAGTTGGGAGGAATCACAGCGGCCCTGATGGCCCTACTAAAGCATTCTGGCCCCGAAACATGCACTCTGCTGCTGGTAGGTGCATCTCTGTCGTGACCTTCTCGATGAGCCCTGTTCCTGTTGACCAAACCCTGGACGAGAATGGATCTCGCGTCAAAGCCTGGCCCTCTGGGGTCGACTGGAATCCTTCACCCACCACTATGAGGGCGCCTGTCATCCTTCTGGCGAGGCACATACGACCCGCTCCTCAGGGGAGGCGTGGGCACTCGACGTCGACCATCACGATCGACTCGGTGATCATACTGCTCATGGTTCCCATACTGGTCACGCCGGTCTCCACGTCCCTCACGCCTCGGGGGCGATCTCGGGCTGTGAGCCGACTGGACTGTGTCCGTGGCAACGGATCTGCTGTGAATTCTGTTCCGCGACTGAGAAACAGCGGAATTCTGATCTCCTGCTGCTCGGAGTAACGCTCTGATCTGCGGCAAGCCTCTGCCAGCCTCCGACTAGGAAGGCTGAATCGACTCTGCTATGCAAGCTGCAGCTGCTAAATTCTGAATCGGAGTTCGATATACCTGCGGGGGCGGGAAGAGCTAACGTCGACTGGATTCGGGAATCCGTTGTCACACACGCTCGTCGAGTGCTTGCTGGAGGTTCTCCAGTTGAGTGCGCTCGGCTAAGTTTGCCAGGCGCGCGTCCTCCAAGGCGCGAGCCTCAGGGGTCTCTCCAACGATAGGAGTGTGCAGTGCATCCACGTTCCGGCGGCGAAGTTCTTCTCTCCGCAGCGATGTGAGAGGCTCGGGAAGATACTCCTCATGGAGACGCGACGGGTCGCCTCCACCCGCGCCTCCTTCGGTACGGGGAAAACTGGGAGGACTGGGCGGTCCATCGACCATCAGAACCTCCGCCGCCGGATTGCTGCTGTCACACTCGGATGCGGTCTCTGTGGAGCCAGTCGACAGGTCGAACAGGCCGAGGGATTCGTCGGGCTCGATCGCCGCGACCTGGGGGGTGGCCGACTGACGCGCCACTGCGTGCCTCACCCACTGCTGAAGTCTCGACTGACCGAAATGCTTGCGCCGGCGGGAAACGGGAAGTGAGGACAACACAGGAGCCGACCGATAGGGGGTCGACGGTTGCCGCAGGAGAACGCCGCGGACGCACGCGCTAAAGTGCGTTGCCCCGCGAGCAGGGAGTGCGTCCACATTGAGCGGAGCCTCCTGGAGCCAAGCAGAGTCGTCAACGATGAACGTGAGCGCGCCGAGACGGATCTCGCGGCCCTCCACCGAAACTCCGCCGAAAACCATGATGATTCGGGTCGGAAAAAGTCGCAACTTCTCCAACAAACGCTAAAACACCGGCCCCACGGTGGGCGTCAACTGTCGTGGTTCTAAGTCTGACAGTAGTGTAGGGGGGTAAGTATGGAGAGGCAAGATCTTAGCTGTGGGGAAGTTGTAAGCACGCAAGGTTTACGAGTTCAGGCCCTTCTCGGAGGAAGTAATAGCCCTACGTCTCGGAGCCCGAAGGCGGTCGACTGGATTATATGAATATGGGTTACAAAGGTGCGAACCCTTGTCTCGGAGGAGGGGGTGGCTTATATAGAGTGCGCCAGGACCCCGGCCAGCCCACGTTACAAAGGGTTCAATGTACATTAAGGCAGAGTGTTACTGGTAACGCTAGTAATAAAGTGCTATGATGACCATAAAAGCTATTTAATGGCCGATCGTTAGCGTGCGGAGTGACTTCAGGTCTCCTGGCCGTTGAGTGGTTGGATCTTGGTCGAGTGATTGTTTCTTGGTCGAGCGTCTTCGAGTCTGTCGAGTGGAACACCTCCAAGTCGATTGAAAGGTGGTTTCTTCTAGAGATGTCCTTGGGTAGAGCAGTTAGGACAGGCCCATGACCCTACCCTAGGTACATAGCTTCATCAACCTCCGCCTTCAGCACACGTTCAGCTCGAAGACGTCCCTAGGGCTCTTGATCTAGTTGAGGCCGAAGGAGAGTTCCGTCAGCACGACAGCGTGGCGACGGTGATGATGAAGTTACCGGCGCAGGGCTTCGCCTAAGCACTACGACGATATGACCGAGGTGTGTAACTGTGGAGGGGGCACCGCACATGGCTAAGACAAATCTTGAAGTGCCTTTGGGGTGCCCCCTGCCCACGTATATAAAGGAAGGAGGAGGAGGAGGCCGACCTAGGAGGGGCGCGCCTATAGGGGGAGTCCAACTAGGATTCCCAATCCTAGTTGTAGTCCCCTTCCTTTTGCAAGAGGGAAGGAGTAGGATAGGGAGAAGGAAAGAGAGGGGGGCGCCACCCCTCCCTAGTCCAATTCAGACTTGCCATGGGGGGCACGGCCAACCCTTGAGGCCCTTTGAAAGGATCGAGAAGAGGTGTCTAGAGGGGGGGTGATTAGACACTAAGTACCAAAAGTTGCAGTTTTTAATTTCTTTAAGTTGAAGTGGAGTTTTGGCACAAGTTTAACAACCACAATGCATATCAAGCAAGCATGCAAAGAGTATATGAGCAGCGGAAAGTAAAGCATGCAACTTGCAAGAATGTAAAGGGAAGGGTTTGAAGAATTCAAACGCAATTGGAGACACAGATGTTTTTGTCGTGGTTCCCATAGGTGGTGCTATCGTACATCCACGTTGATGGAGACTTCAACCCACGAAGGGTAACGGTTGCGGGAGTCCACGGAGGGCTCCACCCACGAAGGGTCCACGAAGAAGCAACCTTGTCTATCCCATCATGGCCATCGCCCACGAAGGACTTGCCTCACTAGCGGTAGATCTTCACGAAGTAGGTGATCTCCTTGCCCTTACAAACTCCTTGGTTCAACTCCACAATCTTGTCGGAGGCTCCCAAGTGACACCTAGCCAATCTAGGAGACACCACTCTCCAAGAAGTAACAAATGGTGTGTTGATGATGAACTCCTTGCTCTTGTGCTTCAAATGATAGTCTCCCCAACACTCAACTCTCTCTCTCACAGGATATGGATTTGGTGGAAAGAAGATTTGAGTGGAAAGCAACTTGGGAAGGCTAGAGATCAAGATTCATATGGTAGGAATGGAATATCTTGGCCTCAACACATGAGTAGGTGGTTCTCTCTCAGAAAATGTGTATTGGAAGTGTAGGTATGTTATGATGGTTCTCTCCACGAATGAAGAGTGGGTGGAGGGGTATATATAGCCTCCACACAAAAACTAACCGTTACACACAATTTACCAATCTCGGTGAGACCGAATTGATAAACTCAGTCGGACCGGTTGAGCAAATCTAGTGACCGTTAGGGTTTTCGGTGGGACCGACTGGATCAACTCGGTGGGACCTATGTGCTAGGGTTAGGGTAAATCCAAAACTCGGTTTGACCGATTACTCAAACTCGGTGGGACCGATTTGGGTAATAAATGAAACAGAGAGTTGGCCAAGCAAACTCGGTGGGGCCGATTGCATATCTCGGTGGGACCAAAAATATTGCAGTAGGTAACAGAGAGTTTGCAAGCCCATCTCGGTGAGACCGAGATCCCATCGGTGAGACCGAACTGATTAGGGTTTCTGGCAGTGGCTATGTCAACTGAACTCGGTGGCTCCCGATAGAAAGAATCGGTGGGGCCGAGTTTGAATTTTGGTTTAGGTCATATGTGGATGTGGGAAGGTAGTTGAGGGTTTTGGAGCATATCACTAAGCACTTTGAGAAAGCAAGCCATTACACAACACCTCATCCCCTCTTGATAGTATTGGCTTTTCCTAAAGACTCAACGTGATCTTGGATCACTAAAATAGAAAATGTAGAGTCTTGATCTTGAAGCTTGAGCTAATCCTTTGTCCTTAGCATCTTGAAGAGGTTCCACATCCTTTAGTCCATGCCACTTAATTTTGTTGAACTTGTCTGAAACATACTAGGTAAAAGTATTAGTCCAACAAGAGATATGTTGTCATTAATTATCAAAATCACCCAGGGAGCACTTGTCCTTTCAATCTCCCCCTTTTCGGTAATTGATGGCAACATACATCAAAGCTTTAGATAAAGATATAGAGAATAGCAAGTAAGCTTTGGAAAGACATGTAACAAGCATAGGCTCCCCCTACATGTACGCAATCATGTGAATATGGAATATAGAAGCATGTGAGAGCATAACCATGACAAAGTAGCAATGTGTTACATGTATCTTGGCTATATGCATGAGGGCAAAAGATATGAATATGGGAAATGTACCTTCATGCCCATGAGTCCTTCTTGCAAACAGTATGTACATCAGCAAGAATTTCTCATACACATGACTATGATGCATATACTTACCTTGTGGTCTTGAGTTGGCTAGGATGGGATGAGCCTGCGTAAACAAGGTCAGATAACACATATGCACCCACTAGCTAGAGCAAACAAAAGAAACCACAAGAGTACCAAGACTGGGATGACATGTAGAGTGAGTACAGAGTACCACGATAGATATTGACATGTCCCCAAAGAGAAAGATATGCAACGAATTTAAGAATTTTCTTTCCCTTGGATGTCTTGCTCGCCCTGAATCTAGCATGGGATACTGGGAGAAGATAGGGAACAGAAAAACAGAGCTCAAAGAAACAAATGAACATAGCTAATGCAAATAAGCACATATGAACATGTCTTTCCCCCAAGAAGACATGTGGCATCTCTCCTCTTGAACATCAAGCATCTGGGATCCTTGAAGATTACTCTTTCCTAGAGTATTCCCTCCCCCTAGAGATCTCTCCCCCTATGATTAAGCTTTGATGTGATCTCTCTCTCCCCCTTTGACATCAATTTCCAAGAAGGGTCTTCTGGAATTTGTTGTGAATGGGTTCGGTCCTTGAATCATAGTACAAAGCATTAAGGTAAATGTGATGCTTGTAGAGGACAAGATTCATTGAGTGGAGCTGGATCAAGAATAAAATAGGAATAAATGGCAAAATGTTTTTCCTGTAGTGAAATCGGTGTCACCGAGTTGTTTGCTTCGGTTGCGCCGAAATTCTTCGGCTAGACTGGAGACATGAAACCGGTGGAACCGAGTTCATCACAGAGAAAAACACTTGTCACCTCAGCTCATTGGACAAATAAGATCTCACAAAGATTTGCAATGAATTGGATGCAGAAAATGCAGAAAAAAGCAAAGAAAAGAAACTAAAAGATCTAGATGAAGTTTTTTTGAGACAAATGCAAGAGCATGGAAAAGAACACAAGAAAACTTCATCTAGAGATGGTCGGCGACAAAGTCACCTATGTTAGAGTACATTGACTTAGGAATCAAGTGAGATCACTTGATCATAGGTCATACTCATGGTTTTTAAGCTCAAAATGGGGTTACCATTTTTCGTTTAAGTATCTTGATGTATTCACATCTTGTCGAGTTGCTTTGACTCATGACTTGGAGTAAAGCTACTCTAAGATGGAATAACATACCTTGGGTGGTGGTGTTGATCTTGATCATGTAGTTGAACTTGTGTGGGTTGCTCAAGGTTGATGTAGCCCATCAAGAGTTGGGAGCACCCTTTGGATTTTGAGTTCATATACCTACATGGGTTAGTTTTTGTAAGGAAGAGCACTTGTGTATCCTACATGACAATCATGAAACTCAACATAGAATTTGTCAAAGGATATGTTTGAAAGGTTTTGTGCTTCCTTGTCATCAACCAACATTGTGTAGAGACTTGGTGATGTAGAGATTGCTCAAGATGTGAGTGAGTTGCAATCTCATAGAATTAGATTCATACAAGTACCTACAAGGGTTAGATAACATGCAAGATGCAAATTTTCAGGACATAAGATAATCATCATAAGAGAAATATCAAGTGATTAGTCGTAAGCTCAAGTCTTGCATGTATCCAATGGAGTTCCTACTCCAAGTTTGAAGCATCAATGATGTTCAATTCACCTCTTAACCTGCAAAACACTTTCTCATCAAGTGGTTTTGTGAATATATCCGCTAATTGCTTATCGGTGCGAACATGCTTAAGGTTTATGTCACCCTTAGCAACGTGATCTCAAATGAAATGATGACGAACTTCAATATGCTTAGTTCGAGAGTGTTGCACAGGATTGTGAGCAATCTTGATAGCACTTTCATTGTCACAAAGTAATGGAACATGTTTCACATATATCCCATAATCTTTAAGAGTTTGGGTCATCCAAAGTAATTGAGCACAACATGAACCAGCGGCAATGTATTCCGCTTCGGCGGTGGATAAGGATACCGAGTTTTGTTTCTTAGAAGACCAGGACACAAGAGATCTACCAAGGAATTGACAAGTACCCGAAGTGGACTTTCTATCAACCTTGTCACCGGCATAGTCCGAGTCGGAGTAGCCAACAAGATCAAAGGAAGCCCTCTTTGGATACCAAATGCCAAAATTTGGTGTATGTATTAAGTATCTCACTATCCTCTTCACGGCCTTAAGATGACATTCCTTAGGTGCAGCTTGATATCGTGCACACATGCACACACTTAGCATGATGTCGGGACGCGAAGCACATAGATATAATAATGAACCAATCATAGAGCGGTAAACTTTTTGATCAACCGGTTCACCATCTTTGGTCAAATCAAGATGTCCACTAGTAGGCATGGGTGTAGTCATACCTTTGCATTCTTGCATATTGAACTTCTTGAATAAGTCCTTGGTGTACTTCGTTTGAGAGACAAAGGTGCCTTCCTTAGTTTGCTTTATTTGCAAACCAAGAAAGAATTTGAGTTCACTCATCATAGACATCTCAAACTTCTCCGACATTAGCTTCCCAAAATTTTCACTAAAATGAGGGTTAGTTGATCCAAATATAATATCATCGACATAAATTTGGCATACAAATAGTTCTCCATTAACCCTTTTAGTAAAAAGAGTAGAATATATTTTTCCAATTTCAAAGCCTTTTTCAATAAGGAACTTGGTCAAGCATTTATACCATGCTCTAGGAGCTTGTTTAAGACCATAAAGGGCTTTGTGAAGTTTGTAGACATGATTAGGTTTCTTAGGATTGACAAAGCTGAGAGGTTGCTTAACATGAACTTCCTCCTCAATTTCACCATTTAGAAAAGCACTTTTAATGTCCATTTGGTACAAGATGATATCATGGTGATTAGCATAAGCAAGTAAGATGCGAATGGACTCAAGTCTAGCAATGGGAGCATATGCCTCACCATAGTCCATACCTTCGACTTGTGTGTAGCCTTGGGCGACGAGACATGCTTTGTTGCGAACCACTTGTCCATCTTCATATTGCTTGTTGCGAAACACCCATTTGGTACCAATGATGTTGTGGTTGTTGTCGGGCTTTTCAACCAATGTCCACACTTTATTTCTCTCAAAGTTGTGTAGCTCTTCATGCATAGCGTTTATCCAATCTGGATCTTCCAATGCTTATTCAACCTTCATAGGTTCAATGCGAGAGATGAATGAGTAATTTTCACAAAAGTTAGCCAAACGAGTTTTAGAGCGAGTGATTCTCCCGGTTTGGATATCATTATAGATTTGCTCCACTTGATTATCTTTAGCAATTCTTGCTCGAACTCGTGAAAGCTTTTGCTTGGGTCTTGGTTGAACATCTTCTTCATCTTGTTCTTCTTCTTGGCCTTCTTCATTGTTAGCGTTGTCGTTCTCTTGTCGTGGTGGAGAAGGAGGTTGTTGACGTTTGTCTTGGTGCACTTCCTCGTTATCTTCATCTTGGTGTGTCCCACTTGTGGATGCTTACATATCAACTCTTCGTTCACCTTGTCGTGAGGTAGAAGCTTCCACTTGGACGGACGAGGTACTCTCCTTTATCTCCATTGGACGAATCTTGCCAATAGACAAGTCTTGAATTGCTTCTGAGGGATCTTTGTCTCCTACATCAATTGGCAATTGCTCTACTTGCGAGCCGTTAGATTCATCAAACTTCACATCTACCGTTTCTTCAACCTTTCGGGTGAAAATGTTGTAGACACGGTATGTGTGAGAGTTTGAGCCATAACCAGGTAGGAAACCTTCATGAGACTTAGGAGCAAATTTAGAACGACGATGCTTATCAAGAATGTAGCACTTTGAGCCGAATACTCGAAAGTATCCAACTTGGGGTTTGTTACCGGTGAGGAGCTCGTATGCCGTCTTGTCGAGTAGCTTGTGAAGATACAAACAATTTGTTGCATGACAAGCTGTCTCAACCGCTTTTGCCCAAAAGTGTTTTGGCGTCTTGTAGTCATCAAAGCATCGTTCTTTCCATCTCGATAAGAGTCCGGTTCTTCCTCTCAACAACTCCATTTTGTTGAGGTGTGTACCTAGCCGAGAACTCATGTGCGATCCCTTCTTCGTCAAGAAAGATGTCTACACTTGCGTTCTTGAACTCCGTTCCGTTGTCGCTCCGAACCTTCTTGATCTTCACGTCAAATTGATTTTGGGCTTTCCTAGCAAAGTTTTTGAAGATCTTTTGGACCTGCGATTTGTCATCAAGAAAGAACACCCACGTAAATCTTGAAAAATCATCAACTATGACTAGACCAAATGAGTTACCACCGAGACTCTTGTAGGCATTTGGACCAAAGAGATCCATGTGAAGTAGCTCGAGTGGTCTTATTATGGTCATGATTTTCTTAGCGCGATGACTTCCTCCAACTTTTTTCCCTGCTTGACAAGCACTACAAAGTCTATCCTTGTCAAATATGACATCGTTAACGCCAAGGATATGATTTCCTTTAATGAGTTTGTCAAGGTTTCGCATGCCCACATGGCCTAGCCTTCTATGCCAGAACTAGCCTTTAGAAGGTTTAGCAATTAAGCAAGTTTTAGGTTGAGCCTTTTTAGTGAAATCAACAATGTAAAGATCTCCTCTACGTATACTGGTAAAGACCATTTTATGATTATCTCTACGAAACACTTGGCAGTCTACTTCAGTAAATAGGACATTGAGACCGAAATCAGCAAGTCTAGATACTGAAAGTAAGTTGTAGCCAAGAGATTCAACGAGCATGACATTTTGTATGGAGCTATCATGTGAGATGGCCACCTTACCAAGGCCAACCACCTTACCCTTTGAATTATCACCAAAAGTGACATACTTTCGAGGGCCGTCGTTTCCAGCAAGCTCACGGAACATGTCTTTATCTCTGGTCATATGATCAGTACATCCACTATCAAGGACCCATTCATTTCCTCCAGCCATGTAGCCGCGAAGATTTGCCATAAGACCAAAGTGTCTCATCGCATCATCGAGATCATAATCACTATCATCATCCTCATCATAGTATTCATGTTCAACATCATTTTGTGATTGATCAATTCCTAGAGAGGGTAATTCATTAGACAAATGATCATTTCTATAGTTATCTTTATGAATTCTAATAGCTCTAGAAATGATATTGCTAATGATTCCAACATCTCCTTTGGCACTCGTAAGATTAGTAAGCTCAAATAAGCAGTCACCAAATTTGGGATCATTGGAACTCATCTTAATCAAGGCAATAGACTTATGGAGGATTTTATCTAGATCTTTCAAGGAATAATTTGGAAATAGTTCCTTAAGAAATTTCCATATGGTGTAGGCACACTTAAGAGTAGGCAAACATCCAATCAAGTTTCTAGGCAAGCCTCTAGTGATAAGATTAATAGTTCTAAGATTGTGAATCATGTCAATTGACTCATCAAGGGTAGGATGCATGGGATCAACATGAGGTGCACAAGGGCTAGCAATATACTTGTTCAAGTGATATTCATTGAAAATCTCAAGCATTTCATTTTTCCATTCATGAAAATATTCTCCATCAAGAATAGGCACTCTATGTCTAAGACTCTCCAAAGTAGACACATCCATCTTCCTCCAAAGGTGTTTAAACCAAGGTAATGGAGACCAATGCTCTGATACCAATTGAAAGGATCGAGAAGAGGTGTCTATAGGGGGGGTGATTAGACACTAAGTACCAAAAGTTACAGTTTTTAATTTCTTTAAGTTGAAGTGGAGTTTTGGCACAAGTTTAACAAACACAATACATATCAAGCAAGCATTCAAAGGGTATATGAGCAGCGGAAAGTAAAGCATGCAACTTGCAAGAATGTAAAGGGAAGGGTTTGGAGTTCAAATGCGATTGGAGACACGGATGTTTTTGTCGTGGTTCCGATAGGTGGTGCTATCGCACATCCATGTTGATGGAGACTTCAACCCATGAAGGGTAACGGTTGCGCGAGTCCACGGAGGGCTCCACCCACGAAGGGTCCACGAAGAAGCAACCTTGTCTATCCCATCATGGCCATCGCCCATGAAGGACTTGCCTCACTAGCGGTAGATCTTCACGAAGTATGCGATCTCCTTGCCCTTAAAAACTCCTTGGTTCAACTCCACAATCTTGTCGGAGGCTCCCAAGTGACACCTAGCCAATCTAGGAGACACCACTCTCCAAGAAGTAACAAATGGTGTGTTGATGATGAACTCCTTGCCCTTGTGCTTCAAATGATAGTCTCCCCAACACTCAACTCTCTCTCACAGGTTATGGATTTGGTGGAAATAAGATTTGAGTGGAAAGCAACTTGGGAAGGCTAGAGATCAAGATTCATATGGTAGGAATGGAATATCTTGGCCTCAACACATGAGTAGGTGGTTCTCTCTCAAAAAATGTGTACTGGAAGTGTAGGTATGTTCTGATGGCTCTCTCCATGAATGAAGAGTGGGTGGAGGGATATATATAGCCTCCACACAAAAACTAACCGTTACACACAATTTACCAATCTCGGTGAGACCGAATTGATAAACTCAGTCGGACCGATTTAGCAAATCTAGTGACCGTTAGGGTTTTCGGTGGGACCGACTGGATCAACTCGGTGGGGCCGATGTGCTAGGGTTAGGGTAAATCCAAAACTCGGTTTGACCGATTACTCAAACTCGGTGGGACCGATTTGGATAATAAGTGAAACAGAGAGTTGGCCAAGCAAACTCGGTGGGGCCGATTGCATATCTCGGTGGGACCAAAAATATTGCAGTAGGTAACAGAGAGTTTGCAAGCCCATCTCGGTGAGACCGAGATCCCATCGGTGAGATCGAACTGATTAGGGTTTCTGGCAGTGGCTATGTCAACTGAACTTGGTGGCTCCGGATAGAAAGAATCGGTGGGGCCGAGTTTGACTTTTGGTTTAGGTCATATGTGGATGTGGGAAGGTAGTTGAGGGTTTTGGAGCATATCACTAAGCACTTTGAGCAAGCAAGCCATTACACAACACCTCATCCCCTCTTGATAGTATTGGCTTTTCCTAAAGACTCAATGTGATCTTGGATCACTAAAATAGAAAATGTAGAGTCTTGATCTTGAGGCTTGAGCTAATCCTTTGTCCTTAGCATCTTGAAGGGGTTCCACATCCTTTACTCCATGCCACTTAATTTTGTTGAACTTGTCTGAAACATACTAGGTAAAAGTATTAGTCCAACAAGAGATATGTTGTCATTAATTATCAAAATCACCCAGGGAGCACTTGTGCTTTCACCCTTCTCTCCTTTCCCGTATCACCCATTAAGGCTCAATACTTCCCCCGGCAAATTCCTGTAACTCTCCGGTACTCCAAAAAATACCCGAACCACTCAGAACCTTTCCGATGTCCGAATATAGCCTTCCAATATATCGATCTTTATGTCTTGACCATTTCGAGACTCCTCGTCATGTCTGTGATCTCATCTGGGACTCCAAACAACCTTCGGTACATCAAATCACATAACTCATAATACAAATCATCATCGAACGATAAGCGTGCGGACCCTACGGGTTCGAGATCTATGTAGACATGACCGAGACACATCTTCAGTCAATAACCAATAGTGGAACCTGGATGCTCATATTGGCTCCTACATATTCTACGAAGATCTTTATCGGTCAAACCGCATAACAACATACGTTGTTCCCTTTGTCATCGATATGTTACTTGCCCGAGATTTGGTCGTCGGTATCCTCATACCTAGTTCAATCTCATTACCAGCAAGTCTCTTTACTCGTATGCATCATCCCATAACTAACTCTTTATTCACATTCCTTGCAAGGCTTATAGTGATGAGCATTACCGAGAGGGCCCGGAGATACCTCTCCGACAATCCGAGTGACAAATCTTAATCTCGATCTATGCCAACTCAACAAACACCATCGGAGACACCTATAGAGCATCTTTATAATCAGCCAGTTACGTTGTGACATTTGATACCACACAAGGTGTTCCTCCGGTATTCGGGAGTTGCATAATCTCATAGTCAGAGGAACATGTATAAGTCATGATGAAAGCAATAGCAATAAAACTAAACGATCATTTATGCTAAGCTAATGGATGGGTCTTGTCCATCACATCATTCTCTAATGATGTGATCATGTTCATCAAATGACAACACATGTCTATGGCTAGGAAACTTAACCATCTTTTATTAACGAGCTAGTCAAGTAAATGCATACTAGGGACACTCTATTTGTCTATGTATTCACACATGTATCAAGTTTCCGGTTAATACAATTCTAGCATGAATAATAAAAATTTATCATGATATAAGGAAATATAAATAACAACTTTATTATTGCCTCTAGGGCATATTTCCTTCAGTCTCCCACTTGCTCTAGAGTCAATAATCTAGTTTACATCGCCATGTGATTTAATACCAATAGTTCACATCTTAATGTGATTAGTTCACATCTCCATGTGACTAATACCCAAAGGGTTTACTAGAGTCAATAATCTAGTTCACATCACTATGTGATTAACACCCAAAGAGTGATCATGTTTTGCTTGTGAGAAAAATTTAGTCAACGGGTCTACCACATTTAGAGCCGTATGTATTTTGCAAATTCTATGTCTACAATACTCTGCACGGAGCTACTCTAGCTAATTGCTCCCACTTTCAATATGTATCTAGATTGAGACTTGGAGTCATCTAGATCGGTGTCAAAAGCTTTCATTGACGTAACTCTTTACGACGAACTTTTTTATCACCTCCATAACCGAGAAATATTTCCTTAGTCCTCTAAGGATAATTTTGACCGTTGTCCAGTGATCTACTCCTAGATCACTATTGTACTCCATTGCCAAAATCATGCTAAGGTATACAATAGGTCTGGTACACAGCATAGCATACTTTATAGAACATATGACTGATGCATAGGGAATGACTTTTCATTCTCTTTCTATTTTCTGTCGTGGTCGGGTTTTGAGTCTTTACTCAACTTCACACCTTGCAACACAGGCAAGAACTCCTTCTTTGACTACTCCATTTTGAACTACTTCAAAATCTTATCAAGGTATGTACTCATTGAAAAAACTTATCAAGCATCTTGATCTATCTCTATAGATCTTGATGCTCAATGTGTAAGCAGCTTCACCGAGGTCTTTCTTTGAAAAACTCCTTTCAAACACTCATTTATGCTTTCCAGAAAATTCTACATCATTTCCGATCAACAATATGTCATTCACATATACTTATCAGAAAGGTTGTGGTGCTCCCACTAACTTTCTTGTAAATACAGGCTTCACCGCAAGTCTGTATAAAACCATATGCTTTGATCACTTTAACAAAGCATATATTTCAACTCTGAGATGGTTGCACCAGTCCATAGATGGATCGCTGGAGCTTGCACACTTTGTTAGCACCTTTAGGATTTTCAAAACCTTCTTGTTGCATCATATACAACTCTTTTTAAGAAATCCATTAAGGAATGCAGTTTTGACATCTATTTGCCAGATTTCATAAAATGTGGCAATTGTTAACATGATTCGGACAGACTTAAGCATCGCTACTATCAACGTCTGTCTTCCTCTTGAAGATCCATTTATTCTCATTGGCTTGTCGATCATTGGGCAAGTTAACCAAAGTCCACACTTTGTTCTCATACATGGATCCCATCTCAGATTTCATGGCCTCAAGCCATTTTACGGAATCTGGGCTCATCATCGCTTCCTCATAGTTCGTAGGTTCATCATGGTCTAGTAACATGACTTCCAGATAGGATTACCGTACCACTCTGGTGCAGACCATACTCTAGTTGACCTACAAGGTTCGGTAGTAACTTGATCTAAAGTTCCATGATCATTGATACGTCCATTTTGCATCATGCTTTTATATCAATATTTATTGCATTATGGACTGTTATTTCACTTTATATCACAATACTTATGGCTATTCTCTCTTATTTTACAAGGTTTACATAAGGAGGGAGAATGCCGGCAGCTGGAATTCTGGTCTGGAAAAGGAGTAAATATTAGAGACCTATTCTGCGCAACTCCAAAAGTCCTGAAACTCCATGGAACGTCTTAAAAGAAATAAAGAAAAATCCACGCCAAAGATGAAGGCCAGGGGGCCCACCTTCTCCTATATGAGGTCTTTCGATGAGAAAAAAGGAAGGAACTTTTCGGGACGAGAATCTGCCGCCACGAGGCAGAACCTTGGCGGATCCAATCTAGAGCTCCGGTAGAGCTGTTCTGCCAGGGAAACTTCCCTCCCGGAGGGGGAAATCATCACCATCGTCATCACCAACGCTCCTCTCATCGGGAGAGGGCAATCTCCATCAACATCTTCACCAGCACCATCTCATCTCCAAACCCTAGTTCATCTCTTGTATCCAATTCTTGTCTCAAAGTCTGGGATTGGTGCTAGTAGGTTGCTAGTAGTGTTGATTACTCCTTGTAGTTGATGCTAGTTGGTTTAATTGGTGGAAGGTCATATGTTCAGATCCTATATGCATATTATTACCCCTCTGATTATGAACATGAATATGCTTTGTGAGTAATTACGTTCGTTCCTGAGGACAAGGGAGAAGTCTTGCTATGAGTAGTCATGTGAATTTGGTATTCGTTTGATATTTTGATAAGATGTATGTTGTCTAGCCTCTAGTGGTGTTATGTGAACGTCGACTACATAACACTTCACCATTATTTGGGCATAGAGGAAGGCATTGGGAAGTAATAAGTATATGATGGGTTGCTAGAGTGACAGAAGCTTAAACCCTAGTTTATGCGTTGCTTTATAAGGGGCTGATATGGATCCATATGTTTCATGCTATGCTTAGGTTTACCTTAATACTTTTGTTGTAGTTGCGGATGCTTGCAATAGAGGTTAATCATAAGTGGGATGCTTGTTCAAGTAAGAACAGCGCCCAAGCACTGGTCCACCCACATATCAAATTATCAAAGTATCAAACGCGAATCATATGAACGTGATGAAAACTAGCTTGACGATATTCCCATGTGTCCTCGGGAGCGCTTTTCCTATTATAAGAGTTTGTTCCGGCTTGTCCTTTTCTACAAAAGGATTGGGCCATCTTGCTGCACTTTATTTACTTTTGTTACTTGTTGCTCGTTACAATCTGTCTTATCACAAAAACTATCTGTTACCACTTATTTCAGTACTTGCAGAGAATACCTTGCTGAAAACCGCTTATCATTTCCTTCTGCTCCTCGTTGGGTTCGAACTCTTACTTATCGAAAGGACTATGATAGATCCCCTATACTTGTGGGTCATCAAGACTCTTTTCTGGCGATGTTGCCGGGGAGTGTAGCGCCTTTGGTAGGTGGAATTTGGTAAGGAAAAATTTATATAGTGTGCTGAAATTTACTGTCACTTGTTACTATGGAAAGTAATTCTCTGAGGGGCTTGTTCGGGGTATCTTCACCCCGTCCAGTAGAGCAAAGAGTTGCTCCTCAACCTACTGAACCTATTGAAAATGAAATTCCTTATGAGTATCCTTCGGGTATGATAGAAAAACTGCTAGATAACCCTTTTACAGGAGATGGAACAAAGCATCCTGATGAGCACTTAATATATGTGGATGAAGTTTGTGGATTATTTAAGCTTGCAGGTATACCCGACGATGTTGCTAAGAAGAAGGTCTTCCCTTTATCTTTGAAGGGAGACGCATTGATATGGTATAGGCTATGTGATGATATGAGATCATGGGACTATAAAAGATTGAAGTTGGAATTTCATCAAAAGTATTACCCTATGCATCTTGTTCATCGTGATCGCAATTATATATATAATTTCTGGCCTCGCGAAGGAGAAAGCATCGCTCAAGCTTGGGGGAGGCTTAAATCAATGTTATATTCTTGCCCCAATCATGAGCTCTCAAGAGAAATAATTATGCAAAGTTTTTATGCTCGGCTTTCTGAAAACAATTGCACCATGCTCGATACTTCTTGTGCTGGCTCTTTTATGATGAAGACTATTGAATTCAGATGGAATTTATTGGATAGAATTAAACGCAACTCTGAAGATTGGGACCTCGACAAAGGTAAGGAGTCAGGTATGACACCTAAGTTTGATTGTGTTAAATCTTTTATGGATACCGATATTTTCCGTAAGTTTAGCACTAAATATGGACTTGACTCTGAGATAGTAGCTTCTTTCTGTGAATCTTTTGCTACTTATGTTGATCTCCCTAAGGAGAAGTGGTTTAAATATCATCCTCCCATAGAAGTAAAAGTAGCTGCACCTATTAAAGTTGAAGAAAAGACTGTCACTTATAATGATCCTATTGGTCCTACTTCTTATATTGAGAAACCACCTTTCCCTATTAGAATAAAGGATCATGCTAAAGCTTCAACTGTTGTTCGTAAAAGCAATATTAGAACTTATACACCTCCTGAGCAAGTTAAAGTAGAACCTAATATTGCTATTGTTAAAGATATCTTGTCTGATAATATTGATGGGCATGTTATTCAGTTCGAAGGTGAAATTGCTAGAATTGCTAAACCTTGTGCTAAAGATAAACATAGACCTGTGGTAGGCGTGCCTGTTATTTCTGTTAAATAGGAGATCATTGTTATCATGGCTTATGTGATATGGGTGCTAGTGCTAGTGTTATACCTCATGACTTATACAAACAAATTAAAAATGAAATTGCACCTGTTGAGTTAGAAGATATTGATGTTACTATTAAACTTGCCAATAGAGATACTACTGCACCAATTGGAATTGTTAGAGATGTTGAAGTCTTGTGTGGGAAAACTAAATATCCTGCTGATTTTCTTGTTCTTACTTCTCCGCAAGATAGCTTTTGTCCCATTATATTTGGTAGACCCTTCTTAAATACTGTCAATGCTACCATAGACTGCACAAAGAATGTTGTTACTGTTGGCTTGGATGATATGGTTCATGAGTTTAATTTATCTAAATTTAGTAAACAACATCGTGAGGAAGAATTACCTAGTAAGGATGAAATTATTGGTCTTGCTTCTTTTGTCGTACCTCCTAGTGATCCTTTAGAACACTATTTGCTAGACCATGAAAATGATATGTTCATGAATGAAAGAAGGGAAATAGATGAAGTATTCTTTAAACAGGAACCTATTCTGCATCACAATTTGCCTGTTGAAATTTTAGGGGACCCCCCTCCACCCAAGGGTGATCCCGTGTTTGAGCTTAAACCTTTGCCCGATAATCTTAAATATGCTTATCTTGATGAAAAGAAGATATATCCTGTTCTTATTAGTGCTAACCTTTCAGAGCATGAAGAAGAAAGATTATTGAAAACTCTGAAGAAGCATCGTGGTGCTATTGGATATACTCTTGATGATCTTAAGGGCATTAGTCCCACTCTATGTCAACATAAAATAAATTTGGAAGCAGATGCCAAACCAGTTCGTGATCCTCAACGACGTCTGAATCCTAAAATGAAAGAAGTGGTAAGAAAAGAAATACTAAAGCTTCTGGAGGCAGGTATAATCTATCCCGTTGCTGATAGTGAGTGGGTAAGTCCTGTCCATTGTGTCCCTAAGAAGGGAGGTATTACTGTTGTTCCTAATGATAAAGATGAATTGATTCCACAAAGAATTATCACAGGTTATAGGATGGTAATTGATTTCCGCAAATTAAATAAAGCTACTAAGAAAGATCATTACCCCTTACCTTTTATTGATCAAATGCTAGAAAGATTATGCAAACATACACACTATTGCTTTCTAGATGGTTATTCTGGTTTCTCTCAAATACCTGTGTCGGCTAGAGATCAATCAAAGACTACTTTTACATGCCCTTTTGGTACTTCTGCTTATAGACGCATGCCTTTTGGTTTATGTAATGCACCTGCTACCTTTCAAAGATGCATGATGGCTATATTCTCTGACTTTTGTGAAAAGATTTGTGAGGTTTTCATGGACGACTTTTCCGTCTATGGTTCCTCTTTTGATGATTGCTTAAGCAATCTTGATCGAGTTTTGCAGAGATGTGAAGAAACTAATCTTGTCTTGAATTGGGAAAAGTGCCACTTTATGGTTAATGAAGGTATTGTCTTGGGGCACAACGTTTCTGAAAGAGGTATTGAAGTTGATAAAGCCAAGGTTGATGCTATTGAAAAGATGACATGTCCCAAGGACATCAAAGGTATAAGAAGTTTCCTTGGTCACGCTGGATTTTACAGGAGGTTCATTAAGGACTTCTCAAAAATTTCTCGGCCTCTGACTAATTTATTGCAAAAAGATATACCATTTGTTTTTGATGATGATTGTGTAGAAGCATTTGAAATACTTAATAAAGCATTAGTCACTGCACCTATTGTTCAGCCACCTGATTGGAACCTACCCTTTGAAATTATGTGTGATGCTAGTGATTATGCTGTAGGTGCTGTTCTAGGGAAAAGAGTTGATAAGAAATTAAATGTTATTCATTATGCTAGTAAGACTCTAGACAATGCTCAAAGAAATTATGCTACTACTGAAAAAGAGCTTTTAATAGTTGTATTTGCTTGTGATAAGTTCAGATCTTATATTGTTGATTCTAAAGTAACTATTCAAACTGATCATGTTGCTATTAAATATCTTATGGAAAATAAAGATGCTAAACCTAGACTTATTAGATGGGTTCTCTTGCTACAAGAATTTGATTTGCATATTGTTGATAGAAAGGGAGCTAAGAACCCCGTTGCAGACAACTTGTCTAGGTTAGAAAATATTCTTGATGACCCACTACCTATTAATGATAACTTTCCCAATGAACAATTAAATGTTATAAGTACTTCTCGTAGTACTCCATGGTATGCTGATTATGCTAATTATATTGTTGCTAAATTTATACCACCTAGCTTCACATACCAACAAAAGAAAAAGGTCTTCTATGATTTGAGACATTACTTTTGGGATGACCCACATCTTTATAAAGAAGGAGTAGATGGTGTTATTAGGCGTTGTGTACCTGAGCATGAACAGGAACAGATCCTACGCAAGTGTCACTCCGAGTCTTATGGAGGACACCACGCTGGAGATAGAAATGCACATAAGGTATTGCAATCTGGTTTTTATTGGCCTACTCTCTTCAAGGATGCCCATAAGTTTGTGTTGTCTTGTGATGAATGTCAAAGAATTGGTAATATTAGTAGACGTCAAGAAATGCCTATGAATTATTCACTTGTTATTGAACCGTTTGATGTTTGGGGCTTTGATTATATGGGACCTTTTTCTGCCTCTAATGGATACACACATATTCTAGTTGTTGTTGATTACATTACTAAGTGGGTAGAAGCTATTCCAACCAGTAGTGCTGATCATAACACTTCTATTAAAATGCTTAAAGAAGTTATTTTTCCAAGGTTTGGAGTCCCTAGATATTTAATGACTGATGGTGGTTCACACTTTATTCATGGTGCTTTCCGTAAAATGCTTGCTAAATATGATGTTAATCATAGAATTGCATCTCCTTATCACCCACAGTCTAGTGGTCAAGTAGAGTTGAGCAATAGAGAGCTCAAATTAATTTTGCAAAAGACGGTTAATAGGTCTAGAAAGAATTGGTCCAAGAAACTTGATGATGCATTATGGGCTTATAGAACTGCATATAAAAATCCTATGGGTATGTCTCCGTATAAAATGGTTTATGGAAAAGCATGTCACTTACCTCTCGAACTAGAACATAAGGCATATTGGGCTATTAAAGAGCTTAACTATGATTTTAAACTTGCCGGTGAGAAGAGGTTATTTGATATTAGCTCACTTGATGAATGGAGAACCCAAGCTTATGAAAATGCCAAGTTGTTTAAAGAAAAAGTTAAAAGATGGCATGACAAAAGGATACAAAAGCGTGAGTTTAATGTAGGTGATTATGTATTGCTATACAACTCTCGTTTAAGATTTTTTTGCAGGAAAACTTCTCTCTAAATGGGAAGCCCCCTGAGGGAGTCCTGGATTAGGGGGTGTCCCGATGGCCGGACTATACCTTTGGCCGGACTCCTGGACTATGAAGATACAAGATTGAAGACTTCGTCCCGTGTCCGGAAGGGACTTTCCTTGGCGTGGAAGGCAAGCTTGGCGATACGGATATGTAGATCTCCTACCATTGTAACCGACTCTGTGTAACCCTAGCCCTCTTCGGTGCCTATATAAACCGGAGAGTTTTAGTCCGTAGGACGAAGAACAATCATACCATAGGCTAGCTTCTAGGGTTTAGCCTCTCTGATCTCATGGTAGATCTACTCTTGTACTACCCATATCATCAATATTAATCAAGCAGGACGTAGGGTTTTACCTCCATCAAGAGGGCCCGAACCTGGGTAAAACATCATGTCCCCTGCCTCCTATTACCATCCGACCTAGACGCACAGTTTAGGACCCCCTACCCGAGATCCGCCGGTTTTGACACCGACATTGGTGCTTTCATTGAGAGTTCCTCTGTGCCGTCGCCATCAGGAAGGATGCCTCATCCCATCTTTAAAGACGGCACCATTGCTAAGGGAGCTTTGGCTGTCGGCCAAACTCTCCGGCTAGGCGGTTTCCTTATGACCGCCTGTTCGGCTGCTGCACCGATGATGACCTCTCGGGTCATCGAAAGCAATCTTCACGTCAGCTTGGAATTCGCCGAGCAGCTAGATCCAATGGAGCTCTCTTCCCTAAAGGAGCTCTTAGATCGCATCGCCGCCCTGGGAGTCGCTACGGATTACGACCAGATTGGGCCTAAACCCGATCTGAGAGAGATTAACTCTCCCCAGGTCACCCATCACGTTGCCGTGGTAGAGGGATAGTGCGGCGACCCTTCATCTATCTTAAGGACTAGCTATGTCCAGATTCTCGATCCCTCCAAGCCGGATACCCGCGGAGGGGAGGATATCACTCAAGACCTGAACTTAAAGTCAGGCGACGAACTAGATTCATTGGGCCGCATCCAAGCATCCCAACGCCCGAGTTCGGAAACTCCCTGGTCCCTGGGTCTCAGATTGGGTGAGGTTTCGGATTTGATTCCACCCACCCACCCATACATAAGTGATCTATCCCAAATTAGGCAAGAGCCCAAAGAAACAGTACATCATTACTGGGCCAGATTCCTCCTGGTTATGAACAGGATAAATGACTGCCGCGACGAAGACGCAATTTCATTCTTCTGCAATAATTGCACGGACAAGGGAATCCTTAACGCCATAAGTCGCCGTGATATTACACGCTTTGCTGACTTGGCGTCCATAGTACGAAAGTACTATGTGATGGAAAGCGCCTGGAAAACCGAAACAAAATTTTGGGACAATCCGGCCTTGAATACAAACCCGGTCCGAAATAAAAGGGTGCATCATCGTCAGACACCCGGGTTCAATACCAAAAACAAAAAGCCCTCTACAGGGCACGGAACCGTACTGGAAGGATGGCTTGATGGACCTTGTAAAATTCACAGTGCAGAGGGCGCCACACCAACTCACAGCCTTGGAGCATGTTGGATACTCTGGCAGGTGGCAAAAATTGGCGAAGATCTTCTAATTCCAGAAGCCACAGAAAGTCACCCCAGAGAAACCAGTGCGGTATTAACAGTCTTCGAGACATTCACACCAAATAATATGCGAAAAAGAACACTCCGCGGCCTTGCCTAAGTCTACCAAGTAGCAACAATAAACCCATGGAGTGACATGGCTATTACTTTTAACGCTAGTGACGAACCTAAATTCCGAACAGCCCGAGCACTAGCCGCATTGGTCCTCAGTCCAATAGTGGACGACTTTCATCTTACCAAGGTACTCATGGATGGCGGCAGCGGATTGAACCTCATTTATGAGGAAACCCTTCAAAAAATGGAAATAGACTGGAACCGCATTGAGCGAAGCAGCACAACTGAGGGAGTCCTGGATTAGGGGGTGTTCGGGTAGCCGAACTATACCCTCAGCCGGACTCCTGGACTATGAAGATACAAGATTGAAGACTTCGTCCCGTGTCCGGATGGGACTTTCCTTGGCGTGGAAGGCAAGCTTGGCGATGCGGATATTCAAGATCTCCTACCATTGTAACCGACTTTATGTAACCCTAACCCTATCCGGTGTCTATATAAACCGGAGGGTTGTAGTCCGTAGGCAATCAACTCCATACACAACAATCATACCATAGGCTAGCTTCTAGGGTTTAGCCTCCTTGATCTCGTGGTAGATCTACTCTTGTACTA
The DNA here is from genome assembly GCF_002162155.2 of Triticum dicoccoides. Lineage (NCBI taxonomy): Eukaryota > Viridiplantae > Streptophyta > Magnoliopsida > Poales > Poaceae > Triticum > Triticum dicoccoides. The sequence continues at coordinate 670,843,900 of NC_041388.1, read as the reverse complement.
CCCATATCATCAATATTAATCAAGCAGGAGTAGGGTATTACCTCCATCGAGAGGGCCCGAACCTGGGTAAAACAAAGTGTTCCCTGCCTCCTGTTACCATCCGGCCTAGACGCACAGTTCGGGACCCCCTACCCGAGATCCGCCGGTTTTGACACCGACATTGGTGCTTTCATTGAGAGTTCCTCTGTGTCGTCGCCTTTAGGCCCGATGGCTCCTTTGATCATCAACAACGATACGGTCCAGGGTGAAACTTTTTTCCCCGGATAGATCTTCGTCTTCGGCGGCTTCGCTCTGTGGGCCAATTCACTCGGCCACCTGGAGCAGATCGAAAGTTACGCCCCTGGCCGTCAGGTCAGGTTTGGAAGCCTAAACTACACGGCTGACATCCACGGGGACTTGATCTTCGACGGATTCGAGCCACAGCCAAGCGCGCCGCACTGTCTCGATGGGCATGATATAGCTCTGTCGCCGAACAGCGCCTGGAAGGCCGCATATGCATCGGTTCCGACCCCTAACTCGGAGCCTGTTGCGCCAATCGAGGATGAGCGGTTGGACGCCACCTCGGGGGCTGCGATCCCAAAAGCGATCGAGCCGAACGCTAGCCCCGCACTCTGCACGACCCATGACTCTGAGGATCCGGACTCCTCCCCGGACTCCGAACCCCCCGCGCCCCTGCCAATCGAATCCGATTGGGCGCCGATAATGGAGTTCACCGCCGCAGACATCTTTCAACATTTGCCTTTTGGCGACATCCTAAATTCTCTCAAGTCTCTCTCTTTATCAGGAGAGCCCTAGCCGGACTACGGTCAGCGAGGGTGGAATACGAATGATGAGGAAATTCAAAGCCCACCCACCACCCACTTTGTAGCCACTATCGACGATCTAACCGACATGCTTGACTTCAGCTCCGAAGACATCGACGGCATGGACAACGATGTAGGAGACGAACAGGAACCAGCACCTGTAGGGTGCTGGAAGGCCACCTCGTCCTATGACATATATATGGTGGATACTCCAAAAGATGGAGATGGCGATGGAACAGTGGGGGATAACGCCCCCAAGATACAGCCAAAGCGCCAGCGTCAGCGGCGCCGCTCTAAATCCCGCCAAAGTAAAAATGGTGATTCCGGAACGGGAGACAATACTACCCCGGATAGCGCCGAAGAACACCCACCTCAGCAAGATTCGGTGCAGGAAGATGGAGAAGCCAGCCCTCATGAGAGAGCGGCAAACCGAGAGGTCGAGGATGATAACTATACGCCTCCCTCCGAAGACGAGGCAAGCCTCGATGACGACGAATTCGTCATACCATCAGACCCCGCCGAACAAGAGCCTTTTAAACGCATGCTTTTAGCCACGGCAAGCAGCCGCAAGAAAAAGCAGCAACAACTTAAAGCTGCCCAAGATTTGCTAGCTGACAAATGGACTGAAGTCCTTGCGGCCGAAGAGTATGAACTCGAATGCCCCTCCAAGAGTTACCCGAAGCACAGGCCGCTACCCCGATCAGAGGAGGAAGCACCTACATCACCAGCGCATGACATGGCAAACCGGCCACCTCGCGGCCGCGACAGAGAGGCCTCTCGGCCCTCCACCCAAGCCATGCCCCGACGCCGCTCAACTAAGGCATGGGAAAATGCGCCCGACCTGCGAGACATACTGGAGGATAAGGCAAGACAAACAAGATCGATCTACGGATCACGCAGGCACCCTACAGCATGTGATAATGATCTTCACGCCGGATACAACAAATACGACCGGGCCGAACACAACAGACATAGCTCTTCCGAGCTGCGTCGTGATATAGCCCAGTACAGAGGCGCCGCACACCCGCTATGCTTCACGAATGAAGTAATGGATCATAAAATCCCAGAGGGTTTCAAACCTGTAAACATCGAATCATACGATGGCACAACAGACCCGGCGGTATGGATCGAGGATTATCTCCTTCACATCCACATGGCACGCGGTGATGATCTACACGCCATCAAATACCTCCCGCTCAAACTTAAAGGACCGGCCTGGCATTGGCTTAACAGCTTGCCAGCAGACTCAATCGGTTCTTGGGAGGACCTGGAAGCCGCATTCCTCGACAACTTCCAGGGCACTTACGTGCAACCGCCGGATGCCAACGACTTAAGCCACATAATTCAGCAGCCAGAAGAATCGGCCAGACAATTCTGGACACGGTTCCTAACAAAGAAAAACCAGATAGTTGACTGTCCGGACGCAGAGGCCCTAGCAGACTTCAAGCATAACATCCGCGACGGGTGGCTTGCCCGGCACCTGGGACAGGAAAAGCTGAAATCCATGGCAGCCCTCACGACACTCATGACCCGCTTTTGCGCGGGAGAAGACAGCTGGCTAGCTCGCAGTAACAACTTATCAAAGAACCCTGGTAATTCGGATACCAAGGACAAAAGTGGCAGGACACGTCAGAATAAGCAAAAACGCCGCGTTAACAGCGACAACAATGAAGACACGACAGTCAATGCCGGATTCAAAGGCTATAAATCCGGTCAGCAGAAAAAGCCATTCAAAAAGAATATTCAGGGCCCGTCCAGTTTGGACCGAATACTCGATCGCTTGTGCCAGATACATAGCACCCCCGAAAGGCCAACCAATCACACTAACAGGGATTGTTGGGTGTTCAAGCAGGCAGGCAAGTTAAGGGCCGAAAACAGAGACAAGGGGCTGCACAACGATGACGAGGAGCCCAAGCCGCCGAACAACAATGGACAGAAGGGCTTTCCCCCACAAGTGCGGACGGTGAACATGATATACGCAACCCACATTCCCAAGCGGGAGCGGAAGCGTGCGCTACGGGACGTACACGCGATAGAGCCAATCGCCCCAAAGTTCAACCCATGGTCCTCCTGCCCGATCACTTTTGATCGAAGGGACCATCCCACTAGCATCTGTCATGGCGGCTTCGCCGCATTGGTTCTCGACCCAATCATCAACGGATTTCATCTCACAAGAGTCCTCATGGACGGCGGCAGTAGCCTGAACCTGCTTTATCAGGATACAGTGCGGAAAATGGGCATAGATCCCTCAAGGATTAAGCCCACAAGAACGACCATTAAAGGCGTTATACCAGGTGTAGAAGCCAACTGTACAGGCTCAGTAACACTTCACGTGGTCTTCGGATCCCCGGACAATTTCCGAAGCGAAGAGTTAATCTTCGATATAGTCCCGTTTCACAGTGGCTATCACGCCCTGCTCGGACGAACCGCATTCACAAAGTTTAATGCGGTGCCGCACTACGCATATCTCAAGCTCAAGATGTCAGGCCCTCGAGGAGTAATTACGGTAGACGGAAACACCGAACACTCCCTCCGTACGGAGGAGCATACGGCGGCTCTCGCAGCGGAGGTACATAGTAGCTTTCTCAGGCAATTCTCCAGTTCGGCCATTAAAAAGTCAGACACTGCCAAGCGCGCCCAGAGTAACCCACAACAGAACAGCCTGGCACACCCAGAGCAAGCGTAGCAATGCGGCCCCAACCCCAGCTTTCGCGACATAGCGAAACCAGTACCTCGCGTACATAACTACGCCCTTGAAATACCATGGGCACAGGGGAAGGGGCACAATAACGACACGCCCAAAATACGGCTTAAAACATACTAGGGGCTGCCGGATTCTTTTTTTCATTTTTTCTTACTTTCAGGACTCCATACTTCGGACGACCTATTCGGCAATTCGACTGCCGCACAAACGATGCAAGATCCAGGGAGGCAGACAAGCCATGCCGCATTATGGAACTCCCAGGTGGTCTCTGTTACAAGCGGTATACCTGTTTTAAATACAATTCCGCGGCCTGCCACTGGTCAGGACATACTGAATAGTCCAAATATCTTTTTGCTTATCGCACTCCTTGTATCGTTCGGCTTTGATAAATAGCCTCTCTATAAACAATGCATAGCTTTTGTCTATTTACTGCATTACTCTCTTTTATATATGTTCATTAATGACATGTTGCACCCGTACACTGTGGTACGGCAAGTACGCCAGGGGCTTCAGTACCCTTTAATATGGTGTGAGAAGCCCGTACACTTTCACAAGTGCGGCACCCCGAACTTATAGCACTATATGCATCGGCTCCGAATCATGATTTGGGTCAATAGTTGGGTTTGCCCGGCTCCTATGTTTTGGTGCCTTACGTTCCGCTCTATCGGCTAAGGTAGCACTAGGAGAACCACTGCGATTGTGCCCCGGTTGAGCTGGGTTAAGCACCTCAGTGGAGAAAGCTAAAACTGACTGTCATGATGAGGCGAGAGACCGGTCGCTGTTCGAGAGATTTTTCGAGTCCCTAAAGACTTATGCCGCTTCGAGCGAGGAGCCGAATTTGTCCGGCCAAGGCGTGGATAGCGCCCCGAACTCGGTCTTCCGAACTAGGGGCTTTGCCAAAATTTAAAACTATAAAGTTCTATGGCTAAGTGAGAGTGTTCAAGCATTATAGTCCGATTGCCTGGTTCGTCGTGCTGAGCGCCTCCCTCGAAGGACCCAACCATGGGAAAAAGAGCGCTCAGGTTTATCATCGAACACCCCAACACTAGTGGCATGGCGGCAGAAGCCGACGACTGGCCATCTCTCAATTTTTGATAAACGGCCGCACAGAAAATAATATTTTAAATTCAATAAGCATTGCTTAGTGCATATGAACAAGTTTTCAGCGCACAGGATAAAAACGAGCGAGTTTATTCAAAAATTACATCCTTGGTACATTCATCCGCCACAAGGCGGGCACCTGCAAGAACATCCTTGTAATAGTTCTCGGGCTTGCGATGCTCCTTCCCCGGCGGCGGCCTGTCCCTCACAAGCTTTTCACCATCTAGCTTACCCCAGTGCACCTTTGCACGGGCAAGGGCCCTACGGGCACCTTCGATGCAGACAGAGCGCTTGATGACCTCGAGCCTTGGACAGGCCTCTACCAGCCACCGCACCAGTCCGAAGTAGCTCCCAGGCAGGGCCTCTCCGGGCCACAGCCGAACTATGAAGCCTTTCATGGCCTGTTCGGCCACCTTATGGAGCTCGACCAGCTGTTTCAGCTGGTTGCTCAAGGGCACAGGGTGTCCGGCCTCAGCATACTGAGACCAGAACACCTTCTTTGTCGAGCTGCCCTCTTCAGCTCGGTAGAATGCGGCGGCATCGGATACGCTGCGGGGAAGATCTGCGAATGCCCCTGGAGAACTCCGGATTCGGGTAAGTAACATGTAGTTTACTTTTATATTTCTGCTTTGCATAAAGAATGCCTTACCCGCTGCTATCTTCTTCATCTCCTCCAACTCTTGGAGGGCCTTTTGGGCTTCGGCCTTGGCAGACTTGATAGTCTCAAGGGCCGTCGCGAGCTCGGACGTTTGGGTCTTTGACTCAAGCTCCAAACCCTCATGTTTTTTCATGAGAGCCTGAAGCTCTTGCTGCACCTCCCCGACCCGAGCCCCAAGTTTCTCTCACTCGGTGCACTCCACGACCATTGTCTTTTCGGCCTCGGACAGCGCCTGCTTGAGGGTCGCCACCTCAGTCGTGGCCCCTATAATAAGCAGTGCAATCCTGTTATTTTTTGCAATCACGCCTCTCTATAGGCACTTTTTCTGTAAGGTATTTCTTACCCTTTTTCTCCTCGAGCTGCCGCTTGGCAAGGCCGAGCTCTTGCTCGGACCGCTCGTGGTCCTGCTTCAGGATACCCACCTCCGCAGTCAGTGCGGCGGTGGATAGCAGCGAAGCCTGCATGCGCATATTGACTCTTTTTTGTTAGACTCCTGCGAAATTTAATAGATCCTCTGTTCGGCTTTTCTTTCTGAACGCCAAACAGAGCATCAGGGGCTACTGTCTATGCGGTAATATTTTTATATATTTTTACTTACCTCGAAGCCTGTTAGGAGGCTAGCGCAAGCTTCACTCAGTCCGCTCTTGGCGGACTGAACCTTCTGGATCACCGTACTCATAACAGTACGGTGCTCCTCGTCGATGGAGGCGCCGTCAAGCACCTCCAGCAGATTGTCCGGCACCTCCGGTTGGACGGAGGCCGCCGACTCAGAAGACTTGCTCCTCTTGGAAGGAGTTTGCCTACCGCAGTCCGGAACTGTTGAAGACTCCGGCACGGTGTCCGGCATAAAGCCGGACTTGGAGCTCTGGGGGGTCTTGTCCCATTTACTCCTGGAGTCCGGGAGGTCACCTTGCGGCTCCTCCAGGACCACCTCCTCCTACCCCGGAGCTCATTGCGATGCCACTTCGGCGTCATCCGCAGTGCGGGGGGAGACAGTAGGCGGAACTGAGTTCACGTCCGATGAATCCAGGGAGCCGCTCGACGACTCGTTGAGTTCGGCCCGGGGCGGGCTGCATGATTATATTCGACATTAGGGAAAGCTGTGCAACAAAAGGAATATCATGAGTTACTCTGGTATCCGAACACTTACGATTTCTCCGGACGCTTGGCCCTGTTTGGCCACTCCTCTTTGCCCTCTTCGGCGTTGGGGGCATAGTCCAGCGGAGGGGTCTTCCTTTTCCTAGACCCCTCGGCCTCCCCCGTTGGGGCGGCCTTCCTCTTCTCTCTTCCCCCCGCTAGGGGGGGGAGGTTTCTTCTTCCTCCTCCTCGTCTTCACGGGGGGAGTGCGTCTCGGACTCGTCGGACGACGAGTCCGACACCACCATATGCCGGGAACTCTTTCGAGTCCCCGTGGCCTTCTTCTTCTTGGCCTTCTTCTTCGGCACCACATAAGGTGCCGGAACCAGCAGCTTCGCTAGTAGAGCGGGGGCCGGGTCTTCGGGCAAGGGAGCCGGACAGTTAATCGATCCGGACTTCGCCCGCCAAGCCTGTCAAAGGTGAGGGAGTTTAGATCCCGCATAGAGTCAAACTATGAAAAAACCTAACATCCTGTAAAAGGTGAAAATAGCCTACCTCGCTAGCGTGACACTGCGAGCTGTATCCGCGGTCCTCGGAAGTGGATGTGGGAGCCTCGGCGCCTTTGGTTAGCACCCTCCAGACGTCTTCATACGTCGTGTCGAAGAGCCTGTTAAGGGTTCGGTGCTGCGCCGGGTCGAACTCCCACAGATTAAAGTCCCGTTGTTGACACGGGAGGATCCGGCGGACGAGCATAACCTGGACTACATTGACGAGCTTGATCGGCTTGCTCACCAGGGACTGGATGCATGTCTGCAGTCCGGTCAGCTCTTTTTCGTTGCCCCACGACAGGCCCGTCTCTTTCTAGGACATAAGCCGCGTGGGGGGTCCGGATCGGAACTCGGGGGCTGCGGTCCATTTCGGATCGCGCGGCTCAGTGATGTAAAACCACCATGATTGCCACCCCTTCAGGGTCTCCACGAAGGAGCCCTCGAGCCATAGGACGTTGGCCATCTTGCCCGCCACGGCGCCTGCGCATTCCGCCTGGCTGCTGCGCACCACCTTGGGCTTGACGTTGAAGGTCTTGAGCCAGAGGCCGAAATGGGGGCGGATGCGGAGGAAGGCCTCACACACGACGATAAACGCCGAGATGTTGAGGACGAAGTTCGGGGCCAGATCGTGGAAATCTAGACCATAGTAAAACATGAGCCCCGGACAAATGGGTGGAGTGGAAAACCCAGTCCGTGGAGGAAATTGGGAAGGAATACTACCCTCTCATGGGGCCTTGGGGTGGGGAGAAGCTGCCCCTCCTCGGGAAGCCGGTGCGCGATGTCTTTGGATAAGTATCCGGCCTTCCTTAGCTTTTTGACATGGCCCTCCGTGACGGAGGAGACCATCCACTTGGCTCCCACTCCGGACATTGCTGGAGAAGGTTGAGGTGGGAAGTGCGGGCTTGGGCGCTGGAGCTCGAGTGCGTAGGAGATGGATAGGCAAAAGAGGAAGAAGGCGTAGGTAAAAGGGTGGATCCTTATCCCCTTATATAGGTGATGCGGTTGTGCGTCCCCACCAGCCTAGTAAAACTCGCTTGCCTCCCAAGCGCCGTGATAAATGGCGCGGTTGGGTTATCCACGTCCGTATTGATGAGAATCCCGTAAAGGGGGTACACGATCTCTGCTTTGACAAGACGTGCCAAGGAAACCGCCTCACAAAATATGCTGAGGTGGAAAAGTAAAAACGATTCAAGTAAAGGACTTGGCCGTAGTGTGATGACGCACTGCGGAACACGTCAGAAGATTTGATTTGTGTCAATGTTATTCTCTCTATGGCAATATGTGGAAACTTATTTTGCAGAGCCGGACACTACTCTTGGTGTTTACAATCTTCTACGAAGGACTTGGAGGAGGAACCCGCCTTGCAATGCCGAAGACAATTTGCGCGCCGGACTCATCGTCATTGAAGCCTGGTTCAGGGGCTATTGAGGGAGTCCTGGATTAGGGGGTGTTCGGGTAGCCGGACTATACCCTCAGCCGGACTCCTAGACTATGAAGATACAAGATTGAAGACTTCGTCCCGTGTCCGGATGGGACTTTCCTTGGTGTGGAAGGCAAGCTTGGCGATGCGGATATTCAAGATCTCCTACCATTGTAACCGACTTTATGTAACCCTAACCCTATCCGGTGTCTATATAAACCAGAGGGTTGTAGTCCATAGGCAATCAACTCCATACACAACAATCATACCATAGGCTAGCTTCTAGGGTTTAGCCTCCTTGATCTCGTGGTAGATCTACTCTTGTACTACCCATATCATCAATATTAATCAAGCAGGAGTAGGGTATTACCTCCATCGAGAGGGCCCGAACCTGGGTAAAACAAAGTGTTCCATGCCTCCTGTTACCATCCGGCCTAGACGCACAGTTCGGGACCCCTACCCGAGATCCGCCGGTTTTGACACCGACAACAACCTTTAGAGGAATAATCCCCAGTCAGGAAGCGCCCTGTACAGGAAAAATCACACTAGATGTGGTGTTCGGCACGCAGGATAATTACAGGTCCGAAGAGGTCACGTTCCAGGTGGCCCCGTTCAGTAGCGGATATCACGCTCTGCTAGGGCAGGAAGCGTTTACAGTCTTCCAAGCAATACCCCATTACGGGTACATGAAGCTCAAGATGCCCGGGCCTAACAGAATCATCACTCTCATTAGTGATCCAGACATAGCACTCCGCACTGAAAATAAGACAGCCGCACTGGCCCTCGAGGCGCTATCCGAAGCCCTAGCGGCTGAGGAACTGACTGCGCTGCGCTCCACGGTGAATAGGGACGATGTGATACTCGATAAAAGATCCAAGTCCACCTCCTTTAAACCGGTGGACGAAATAGTCAAATTCCAGGTCCATCCAACGGACCCCAATAAAACAGCTTCCATCGGGGCATAGTTAAACCCTGATGTAGACGCCGCACTGCGAGAGTTCCTACGAGAGAACTGGGACATTTTCGCCTGGCACCCTTCAGACATGCCAGGAATCCCACGCAGGCTGGCCGAACACAGCTTAAATATCCTAAATGGATTCAAGCCAGTCAAACATGCTCTTCGGCGTTTTTCCGAACCTAAGAGACAAGCCATGGGAGAGGAACTAGCCAAGCTATTGGAGGCCGGATTCATCAAAGATATCAAACATCCGGACTGGCTAGCAAACCTAGTGATGGTACCAAAGAAGGACAAATCCTGGCGCCTGTGCGTTGATTTCAAAGACCTTAACAAGGCTTGCCCATAGGATCCCTTCCCTCTCCCCCGCATCGATCAAATTATCGACGCTACCGCAGGACACGATTCATTGTGTTTCCTCGACGCATACTCCGGCTACCATCAAATAAAGATGGCATAGTCAGACCAAGCCGCAACGGCATTCATCACACCATACGGCCCATTCTGGTTCAACACAATGCCCTTCGGACTCAAAAACGCCGGCGCAACATATCAGCGCATGATTCAGACATGTCTGGCAAACCAGATCGGCAAAACAGTGGAGGCATACGTAGATGATGTGGTTGTTAAAACAAGACATGTCGAATCTCTAGTAGACGACTTGAGGCTAACATTCGATAAGCTCCGAACATACGACATCAAGCTCAACCCGGAAAAATGCGTTTTCGGTGTTCCAGCTGGAAAGCTCTTGGGCTTCATTGTATCCAGTAGAGGAATTGAAGCAAATCCAGCCAAGATCCGAGCTCTGTCACAATTGGATATCCCGAAGGACCTCAAACAAATACAAAAATTAACCGGATGCGTGGCGGCTCTAAGCCGCTTTATCTCCCGCTTAGGAGAAAAGGCCCTACCCCTTTACCGCCTCCTTTGGCGCACCGAACACTTCGAGTGGACGGATGCAGCCACGGCTGAACTCGACGAAATAAAAGCCATCTTGGCAACAAACCCAGTCCTGGCCGCACCAAACATTGGCGAACCAATGCTATTATACATTGCAGCAACCCATCAGGTCGTAAGCGCAGTGCTCGTCGTCGAACAAGAAACGGACGGACACAAATTCCCCCTTCAAAAGTCGGTCTATTATATGTCCACTGTCCTTACTCCGTACAAGTCACGGTACCCACACTATCAAAAGATTGCGTACGCGGTGTTTATGGCATCCCGGAAGCTGCGACACTACTTTCAAGAGTGTTCAATAACAGTAGCCTCAGAAGTGCCACTTAACGATATTATAAATAACCGCGACGCGACGGGCTGGATTGCAAAATGGGCCATTGAGCTCCTCTCGTTTGACATAACTTACAAGCCACGGCGAGCTATCAAGTCGCAAGTTTTGGCCGACTTTGTCGTAGAATGGACGGAGGCCGAACTCCCTAAAGAGTACGACACATATTCAAACTGGGTCATGCACTTCGATGGCTCCAAAATGTTGGCCGGTCTAGGGGCTGGCGTCGTTTTGACGTCCCCCACAGGAGACACAGTTCAATATGTACTCCAGATAATGTACACAGACTCCAACAACGCAGCCGAATATGAGGCCCTTTTACATGGTCTCCGGATGGCAGTATCCATGGGCATTCAACGCCTAGAGGTGCGCAGGGACTCGAACCTCGCAATATCCCAAATAAATGGAGACTTTGATGCCAAGGATCCAAAAATGGCAGCTTATCGCAACACCGTCCTAAAAATGTCAGCTCGGTTCGAAGGGCTCGAATTTCACCATATAGCCCGGGAAAATAATCAGGCGGCAGATGTCCTGGCACGCATCGGCGCAAAACGCGATGTAGTCCCCCCCCCCCAACATCTTCTTGGAAAGGCTGTTCAAGCCGTCCGTAGTATGGGAAGGGGAACCTGGCAATAGCAGCCCAGACCCAACCGCACTGCCCGACAGCGAACACTCTGACACAATTGGAGGCTCTGCCAATGAAATAACACCCTCAGCCCACGTAATAATGGCCGTCATCGCCCCGTGGACAGAACCATTCCTCTCCTACCTTACCAGGCAGGAATTCCCTGAGGACCAAAATGAGGCACGCTGCATAGTGCGGCGATCTAAAGCCTATAAAGTCCATGAGGGAGAGCTTTATAGGAAAAGCACTACCGGAGTCCTTCAAAGGTGCATCTCCGAAGAGGAAGGGCGGAACCTCCTGGCTAAAATTCATGCCGGACTCGGCGGACATCACGCTGCAGCTCGGTCCCTTGTAAGCAAGGCCTTCCGTATAGGCTATTATTGGCTGACGGCCCGGGCAGACGCCCAGGACTTAGTCCAACGATGCGTCGGTTGCCAGCTTTTTGCAAACCAAAGCCATATGACACCCACCGCCCTCCAAACTATTCCCATCACTTGGCCCTTCCCGGTCTGGGGGCTTGACATGGTTGGACCCCTTAAAGGCGGAACCCACAAGAAAAAATACTTACTGGTCATGGTGGATAAGTTCACCAAATGGATAGAAGCCAAGCCTGTTAAGACGGCTGAATCGGATCGGTGATAGACTTTATATCCGGGGTTGTACACCGTTACGACGTCCCCCACAGCATCATCACTGATAACGGCATGAACTTTACGGCCGATGAGGTAAAACTCTGGTGCAAAAACATGGGCATCAAGCTCGATTATGCTTCCGTCTATCACCAACAAACCAACAGCCAGGTCGAACGTGCAAATGGTCTTATCATGAGCGGCATCAAACCCAGATTAGTACGGTCCCTTAAGGAATCTAATACGCACTGGGTAGAGGAGCTCGACTCCGTACTCTGGGGGCTGCGGACCATGCCGAATCGCACCACCGGATACACACCATTCTTCATGGTGTACGACGCAGAGGCAGTTTTGCTCTGCGACATAATTCATGACTCACCTCAAGTGCGCATATATGAAGAAAGAGAAGCCGAGCTCGATCGGCAGGACAGTTTGGACGCCTTGGAGGAAGAGCATGACGTGGAAAAGCCCGTTTCACATTCTATCAACAGCAGGCTCGAAGATACCAAAGCAGAGAAGTACGGGCCAAAAATTACAACGTTGGTGAATTAGTTCTACGCCTGCCAGAGAAGAAAAAGGACAAACTCAAGCCCAAGTGGGAAGGTCCCTTCATAATTGACCAAGTCCTAACTGGTGGAGCGTACCGCCTGCAAGATGCATCGGATAACCGACTCGAGCCGAACCCATGGAACGCAGCCCGTCTACGAAGAGTCTATGCCTAGCGTCGGACTCTGTGTCCGTCTCCTTCCTCTGTCCATTTTTTATATACTTTATGTCTTACATTTCTCTCCTTCTCCTCTCTCTCTTATAGCCTTTAAAGGCTCATAAAGTGACACACTATCCGCGCTCATTAAACCTGGGGGCTTCTTTAAACAGAAGCTTATTTATACGGGCTTCATGCCCAACACATGTGTCACACTTTCGCATGTACCTTTTATTCGCCATTATATGCATCGATATGACTTAAGTTTTGGCCAAGCTGGGTTGCCTGGCTCCTGTGCTTACCCCTACGTTCCCGATTGTTCGGCTAGGTGGTAAAGGGAGCACCTCTGCGATTGTTACTACCGGGTCAGCCGGATGTGTACCTCAGACTGGGTGAAGCCGAAAGCTAGCGTTCTTAAGGGAATATTCAGTCGGTGAACTAAAGATGATCTTTTCTTTCACTTATTTATCTATACGCCCCCAGATGTTTTTCCTACGTCTCTTTTTGCAGAATGGACATGCACTTTAGGGCATGCCTCCCAGGGAAAGGAACCCCTAACTGAACTATTCTCCCTGGAAGATGTTTCTTACTAACCATGTAATATAACGTAACTAGTTGGGCACTTGTCTGTTCAAGCACTAATGACCCCTACGCCTGGTCTCCATGCATACCCCGGTTCTTACATAACCGGGAAGGTATTCGGACACACTCCGGACCGTCAGGTCCCGAGGTTGAAGCGAAAAGGTCGGCCATGACAAACGATCTACAATCCGGCTAGAAGGCATTACACATGTCAATTAAAATTACATAGTCAATCTGACTGATTGTATTCCTCTTCAATCCCATCTAACAGGCTGTCTAGTTTACAGTCCTGTTGGGAATACTTTGCGGCCAACTCTACTTGGCCATATACTAAGCTCATAGGGATCTCCTTCCCATCGGGCCCTACATAACAGATGATCCTTAAATCAGTTATTCTAACTGTTTCAAGTCTCGGGGGCTACTGGTATACATATATAATTACCAAAATTTTCTTACCCGTATGTCTTTCACATACTGCTCCGTGGCTCTGGCTAGACCATTTTGAGCGGCACGGAGGTACGCGTCTCCCGGATTGAAGGCATCCAATGCCTCTTGGGAGAAACAAGCGTCGCAAAGAACAGTCCGGCGACGCTTGTGGTTCATGGCACTCTCCACCTCAGAATTGGTGGCAGACAGCCTGTCCGCATCCTCTGTCGGAGGAGCGTCCGGTGCGCACCTTGTGTTCGCCTCTGCTTCCGGACCAGGCTTTGGAGCCTAGCTGGTGGAGGCGTGATTGGCAACCTCTCCGGATATAGTCCGGCGAGGTCTCTTCGTCCTGAATAAAGCACGAGCGTTAATATGCCTTGAAGGAATAACACCTGGGAATAGGATGGCGCGCTATACCTTTGCGCCGGCATCTTAGTCCGGACCGCACTTCTTTTCAGCCCGTGGGGCCTCGCCGCCCCTCGTTGGCTAGTCGCCGCAGGCTCGGCCTCCCGTCTCAAGGACCTCCCCTGCAAAACATGGTTGTCATACGGCAGTCAAAAACACGCGAGGACAGATCCCTTTTCAAAGTGCTGGGACTTCGGTCTCAGTTACCTGTGAGGCTGGGAGTAACCCTGGGTAATCGGCCGTAATGGCCACCAAGGTGGTGTCCTTGCTCAATTGATGAAATACCCCATCAATCAGCTCCACAAATAAGACCGGATCCTCTTGAGAGGACGGGTCGAGGGACCTTCCTGGGTCCTCGGGTTGTGGAGGAGGGCTGTTTATTTCTTTAATAGCCTGGCGCAGTTCCTGCGTTGAAGTCGTTAGACTGAATATTTAACAATGGGAATATGAAACGGATGGGCAAGTAAAAGTGACCACTTACCCAGCTTGGGGGATTGTACATAGAAAATCCACCCTGTGGGTTGACGCGGAGAAATTCCTCCTCTTCTCCCTTGTACAAAGTGGACAAGATCTTTAGTAGAGCGGCAGCGGAATCCGGCCCCTTACGGCCGTAACGGGTGGCGTCGTCCTCCCCGTTAAAGTCCCACATGGGGTGGCCTCTATACTGAAGCGGCTGCACCCCCCGCATGATGCTTTCGGCCATAACCCTGATCATGGTCAGTCCGGAATGGGCTAACAATCTTATCCGGCCCATCAGGTAAATGACGTCCCTGTCACTTTCCCTCCGAGGGCTCTGTGGACGCCAGCTTAGGCGCTTCTTTAGGGGAGCACTGTCGAACTCAGGGAAGGCGATCCGGATAGGATCCGACAGCGGGACGTCCTCTATATAAAACCATTCCGAAGGCCAGTCTTCGGACGCCTTCTTTGGGGTTCCGGATAGATATCCGGTCCCGGCGATGCGCCACACTTCGGCTCCGCCCACTTGATATATTGACCCCTCCTTAGAGCGGGGCACAAGGCAGAATAGCCTTTTCCACAGCGCGAAATGAGCCTCGCAGCCCAAAAACAGCTCGCAAAGGGCTACGAAGCCCGCGATATGCAATATGGAGGCAGGCGTGAGGTTGTGCAGCTGGAGGCCATAGAACTCCAGAAGACCCCGGAGAAACAGATGAATTGGAAATCCGAGCCCTCTTATTAAGTAAGGGGCAAGGCATACCCGCTCTCCTTTGGAGGGATTGGGGGCGCTCTCCACTTGCTCTCCGCCATTATAGGTGGCAAGTCCGGCTCGAACCGGGACCATATAGGCCGGTGGGAGAAATCCCTTGGTCTGGAGCTTCACTAGCTCGCTGTGCGGGATGGAGCACCTCTTCCAATCTCCGGGCTGAGGGCTGGAAGGGCGAGAGGAGGAGTTGCGGCGGCTGGCCATGATAGAATGGACCTCTGTCGGATACGCTCCGATCAATACTCGCGGAAGGGAGAAGGTGTGGTTTGGATCTAAATCCTCGTCCCCTTAAATAGGTGGCTCATTCACGCAGCTAGGGGTGTAAATATAAAAAACACCCTGACTTTTCGTATTTGTTTGACACGTGGAAAACAGCTATTATTGGGCGTAGAAGCCAAGGAGCACTACATTTACAAGAAACCGGACACTATTCAACAGGTACACGGAATTTGGAGGAGAACCCACCTTGCAATGCCGAAGACAATCTGCGCGCCGGACGCGTCGTCATTGAAGCCTGGTTCAGGGGCTACTGAGGGAGTCCTGGATTAGGGGGTGTCCGGATGGCCGGACTATACCTTCGGCCGGACTCCTGGACTATGAAGATACAAGATTGAAGACTTTGTCCCGTGTCCGGAAGGGACTTTCCTTGGCGTGGAAGGCAAGCTTGGCGATACGGATATGTAGATCTCCTACCATTGTAACCGACTATGTGTAAACCTAGCCCTCTCCGGTGCCTATATAAACCGGAGAGTTTTAGTCCGTAGGACGAAGAACAATCATACCATAGGCTAGCTTCTAGGGTTTAGCCTCTCTGATCTCGTGGTAGATCTACTCTTGTACTACCCATATCATCAATATTAATCAAGCAGGACGTTGGGTTTTACCTCCATCAAGAGGGCCCGAACCTGGGTAAAACATCGTGTCCCCTGCCTCCTGTTACCATCCAACCTAGACGCACAGTTCGGGACCCCCTACCCGAGATCCGCCGGTTTTGACACCAACAGCCCCTATGTTATCGAAGAGATCTATCGTTCCGGTGCCATAAAAATCAACAACTTTGAAGGCACAAATGCAATGGTGGTAAACGGTCAAAGAATTAAACATTATATCTCAGGTAATCCCATAAATGTTGAAACCAATATTATTGAAACCATAACCCTGGAGGAATACATAAGAGACACTTTCAGAAACGTTTCAGACTCCGAAAAGGAATAGGTATGTGGTACGGTAAGTAAACCGACTCCAAAACAAATTTTAAGGCAATAATTCTCTGTTTTGGAATATTTAGAAAAATAGAAAAATAAGTAGCAGTCCGGGAAGGACACGAGGGCCCCACGAGGGTGGTGGGCGCGCCCTACCCCCCTGGGCGCGCCCCCTACCTCGTGAGCACCTCGTGTGCCTTCCGGACTCTGTTTTCTTGCACGTTACGTATTTTGGTCGGTAAAAATTCATTATATAATCTCCCGGGGGGTTTGACTCCCGTATCACGCAAACCTCCTATGTTCTTGTTTCGAGCTGTTTTCTGTCAGGGTTTTTCAGGCTAGGCATCATGTCGTCTCCCTCCTCCGACAATGGTGACAACGATGCTTGGCTAATGAAGATAGATCTAAAGAGGGAAGAACCCACGAGGGTCAACAAGGATGAAAGGATCAAGAAGACCACGGAGGATCAAGCTCCAGCAGCAAAAGACACCCTTCAAATTGATCATAACCTTCTTACCCCAACTGAGATCGAAGCTTTCAAGATGATCGAGTTAGCTCGTGTTCAAAACAAGTATCTCACACAAGAAAATATTTTTTTGAAGGAGCATATTGTTGCACTCAAGGGCATTATTCGCAAGCTGGAGGACCTCTTATGCTCGATGTGTGATTATCCGTCACTGCGACCTTCTTCACTGACAAAGGAGATATAATCACATGGGTATGGGCACTCCCCTTGGCAACTGCCAAGCTTGGGGGAGATGCCCCGGTATCGTATCACAATCACAACTCTTATCTTTACCGTTTTTCTTAGTTCGATCCTATTAGTAGTATCTTGATCTAGTAGAATAAAGTTTATGGCATGATCTAGTTTTGAGTTTTGCTTTATGATCTCTCTATGTAATCGAGTCCGTGAGCTATATATAATAAAGATTAGTGTTGAGTCAAGGGCTTGATTATTTTGCCATGATCTTGGGTGAATAAAAGAAAAGAGAAAAATAATAAAAAGAAAACAAAAAGTTCATATTGATCTTATTGAGAGTAATGACTTCACATAGAAAGAGTATGATGATTAAAAGTTGTTGGGAGTTGGCAAACATAGCTTTGATCATTGTTGCAATTAATAGGAAGTAATAAGGAAAGAGAGGTTTTCACATATAGATATATTATCATTGACATCTTTTATGATTGGGAGCACTCATTAAAATATGACATGCTAAAGAGTTGATGTTGGACAAGGAAGACAACGTAATGAGTTATGTATTTCTTATCTCTGAGATAAAGTATGTTGTCATGGACCCTCTAACTTGTTGAGCTTGCCTTTCCCCTCATGCTAGCCAAATTCTCAGCACCAAGTAGAAATACTACTTGTGCTTCCAAATACCCTTAAACCGGTTTTGCCATGAGAGTCCACCATATCTACCTATGGATTGAGTAAGATCCTTCAAGTAAGTTGTCATCGGTGCAAAGCAATAAAAATTGCTCTAAATATGTATGATTGATTGGTGTGGGAGAAATAAGCTTTATACGATCTTGTGATGTGGAAGTAATAAAAGCGACGGACTGCATAATAAAGGTTCATATCACAAGGGGCAATATAAAGTGACGTTCTTTCGCATTGAGATTTTATATATCCAACCATAAAAGCGCATGGCAACCTCCGCTTCCCTCTGCGAAGGGCCTATCCTTTATTATTATCTTCTACCTTATGCAAGAGTCATGGTGATCTTCACCTTTCCTTTTTCATTTTATTCTTTGGCAAGCTCAGCATGTTGGAAAGAACATGATATATATATATATATATATATATATATATATATATATATATATATATATATATATAAAATTGGATGTAGGGGAGCATGAACCATTATTGTCGACATTACCCTTGAGGTAAAAGGTTGTGGGGCAAAACTATAAGCCCCTATCTTTCTCTGTGTCCGATTAAAACTCCGTAACCACAAGTATCGTGTGAGTGTTAGCAATTATGGAGGACTAAATGATAGTTGAGTATGTGGACTTGCTTTTTAGCTCTGACATAGACTCTTTCCGATGTTATAATAAATTGCAATTGCTTCAATGATTGAGAATATAGTTTGTTGGAGCCCAATAAGGTTTATGATTTATACTTTTGCATTGTGAACAGATCATCACTTGAACATAAGTAATCATATGACAAAATCTATATATGTTGCTGTTATGAGAATAATCATGATGCCTTCATGTCCGTATTTTATTTTTATCGACGCCTCTACCTCTAAACATGAGGACATATTTATTGTTATCGGCTTTTCGCTTGAGGACAGGCGAGGTCTAAGCTTGGGGGAGTTGATACGTCCATTTTGCATCATGCTTTTATATCAATATTTATTGCATTATGGACTGTTATTTCACTTTATATCACAATACTTATGGCTATTTTCTCTTATTTTACAAGGTTTACATAAGGAGGGAGAATGCCGGCAGCTGGAATTTTGGTCTGGAAAAGGAGCAAATATTAGAGACCTATTATGCGCAAGTCCAAAAGTCCTGAAACTCCATGGAACGTCTTAAAAGAAATAAAGAAAAATCCACGCCAAAGATGAAGACCAGGGGCCCACACCCTGCTCACGAGGGTGGGGGGTGCCCCCCCTAGGGCGCCCCCTACCTCGTGGGCCCCCTGGTGGCTCTCCGATGCCCATCTTCTCCTACATGAGGTCTTTCGATGAGAAAAAAAGGAAGGAACTTTTCGGGATGAGACTCTGCCGCCACGAGGCGGAACCTTGGCGGATCCAATCTAGAGCTCCGGCAGAGTTGTTCTGCCGGGGAAACTTCCCACTCGGAGGGGGAAATCATCACCATCGTCATCACCAACGCTCCTCTCATCGGGAGAGGGCAATCTCCATCAACATCTTCACCAGCACCATCTCATCTCCAAACCCTAGTTCATCTCTTGTATCCAATTCTTGTCTCAAAGTCCGGGATTGGTGCTAGTAGGTTGCTAGTAGTGTTGATTACTCCTTGTAGTTGATGCTAGTTGGTTTAATTGGTGGAAGATCATATGTTCAGATCTTATATGCATATTATTACCCCTCTGATTATGAACATGAATATGCTTTGTGAGTAATTACGTTCGTTCCTGAGGACAAGGGAGAAGTCTTGCTATGAGTAGTCATGTGAATTTGGTATTCGTTTGATATTTTGACAAGATGTATGTTGTCTAGCCTCTAGTGGTGTTATGTGAACGTCGACTACATAACACTTCACCATTATTTGGGCCTAGAGGAAGGCATTGGGAAGTAATAAGTAGATGATGTGTTGCTAGAGTGATAGAAGCTTAAACCCTAGTTTATGCGTTGCTTCGTAAGGGGCTGATTTGGATCCATATGTTTCATGCTATGGTTAGGTTTACCTTAATACTTTTGTTGTAGTTGCGGATGCTTGCAATAGAGGTTAGTCATAAGTGGGATGCTTGTTCAAGTAAGAACAGCGCCCAAGCACCGGTCCACCAATCATATGAACCTGATGAAAACTAGCTTGACGATATTCCCAGGTGTCCTCGGGAGCGCTTTTCCTATTATAAGAGTTTGTTCCGGCTTGTCCTTTGCTACAAAAGGATTTGGCAATCTTGCTGCACTTTATTTACTTTTGTTACTTGTTGCTCATTACAATCTATCTTATCACAAAAACTATTTGTTACCACTTATTTCAGTACTTGCAGAGAATACCTTGTTGAAAACCGCTTATCATTTCCTTCTGCTCCTCGTTGGGTTCGACACTCTTACTTATCGAAAGGACTACGATAGATCCCCTATACTTGTGGGTCATCAATCATCATCATTAGCTTCCTCACTAATTGGCGTAGGAATCACTAGAACTGATTTCTGTGATGAACTACTTTCCAATAAGGGAGCAGGTACAATTACCTCATCAAGTTCTACTTTCCTCCCACTCACTTCTTTCAAGAGAAACTCCTTCTCTAGAAAGGATCCACTCTTAGCAACAAAGATCTTGCCTTCGGATCTGTGATAGAAGGTGTACCCAACAGTTTCTTTTGGGTATCCTATGAAGACACACTTCTCCGATTTGGGTTTGAGCTTATCAGGTTGAAACTTTTTCGCATAAGCATCGCAACCCCAAACTTTAAGAAACGACAGCTTCGGTTTCTTGCTAAACCACAGTTCATACGGTGTCGTCTCAACTGATTTTTATACGGTGCCCTATTTAGCATGAATGCAGTTGTCTCTAATGCATAACCCTAAAATGATAGTGGTAAATCAGTAAGAGACATCATAGATCGCACCATATCTAATAAAGTACGGTTACGACGTTCGGACACACCATTACATTTTGGTGTTCTAGGTGGCGTGAGTTGCGAAACTATTCCACATTGTTTCAAATGAAGATCAAACTCGTAACTCAAATATTTGTTTCCGCGATCAGATCATAGAAACTTTATTTTCTTCTTATGATGATTTTCCACTTCACTCTGAAATTCTTTGAACTTTTCAAATGTTTCAGACTTATGTTTCATCAAGTAGATATACCCATATCTGCTCAAAAGATCTATGAAGGTCAGAAAATAACGATACCCGCCGGGAGCCTCAACACTCATTGGACCGCACACATCAGTATGTGTTATTTCCAACAAGTTTGTTGCTCGCTCCATTTTTCGAAGAACGGAGTCTTAGTCATCTTGCCCATGAGGCATGGTTCGCAAGCATCAAGTGATTCATAATCAAGTGATTCCAAAAGTCCATCAGCATGGAGTTTCTTCATGCGCTTTACACCAATATGACCTAAACGGCAGTGCCACATATAAGTTGCACTATCATTATTAACTTTGCATCTTTTGGCTTCAATATTATGAATATGTGTATTACTACGATCGAGATTCAATAAACCATTTATATTGAGTGTATGACCATAGAAGGTTTTATTCATGTAGATAGAACAACAATTATTCTTTGACTTAAATGAATAACCGTATTTCAATAAACATGATCCAATCATATTTATGCTCAATGCAAACACCAAAGAACATTTATTTTAGGTTCAACACTAATCCCGAAGGTAAACGAGTGTGCAATGGTGATCTTATCAACCTTGGAATCACTTCCAACTCACATAATCACATCGCCCTTAACTAGTCTCTGTTTATTTTGCAACTCCCATTTCGAGTTACTACTCTTAGAAACTGAACCAGTATCAAATACTGAGGGGCTGCTATAAACACTAGTAAAGTACACATCAATAACATGTATATCAAATATACCTTTGTTCACTTTGTCATCCTTCTTATCCGCCAAGTATCTAGGGCAGTTCCACTTCCAGTGACCATTTCCTTTGCAGTAGAAGCGCTCAGTTTCAAGCTTGGGTCTAGCTTTGGGCTTATTCATGGGAGTGGCAACTTGCTTACCATTCTTCTTGAAGTTCCCTTTCTTTCCCTTGCCCTTTTCTTGAAACTAGTGGTCTTGTCAACCATCAACACTTGATGCTTTTCTTGATTTCTACCTTCGCCGATTTCAGCATCATGAAGAGCTCGGGAATCGTTTTGTGTCATCCTTTGCATATTATAGTTCATAACTAAGTTCCAGTAACTTGGTGATAGTGACTAGAGAACTCTGTCAATCACTATCTTATCTGGAAGATTAACTCCCACTTGATTCAAGCAATTGTAGTACCCAAACTATCTGAGCACATGCTCACTAGTTGAGCTATTCTCCTCCATCTTGTAGGCAAAGTACTGTCATAGGTCTCATACCTCTCGACACGGGCATGAGTCCGAAATACAAATTTCAAATCTTGGAACATCTTATATGCTCCGTGGCGTTCAAAACATTTTTGAAGTCCCAGTGTAACATCCCAAATTTTCAATTTGGAATGTTATACACTAGATCATCATTGCATATCATATTTTATTACATTTTGGTTGATCCTAGAAATTTCACGCAACTCAAGGACCCACGGAGAGAGTTGGGGATTTCGTTATTTTCATATTTGAGTTGTCTCATTTTTTGAAAATAGGATCATTTGATTTTATTTATTTTATCTTCAATTATTTCTATTACAAAAATAAGAGAGAGGGAATAAAATGACTTTCCCAAAATAAAGAAATATTAAGGATTTAATAAAAAATCATTTAAGATTATATTTGGTTTTATTTGCTATTTTATTTAAATTTAGGAAAAATGCGCGTTTCTCAAAATTGCATTCAGGCCCCAAATAAATTTTCATCCTGTGCGGCTTGATTTTAGAAGCGAGGGAAATTTTATTTCGGGATTTTTGGAGTCCGTTTAGTATTTCTTTTGTTTTTTTCTTCCGAGCGTAATTATTTAAAAAAAACGTCCGAACCGACCTTGGGCCGTAACCGACCAGGACTCTCCTGGCCGGGCCTCTTATAAGCCTCGCCCCCACCTCGGCCGAAGCCCAACTCGCCGCCGCCCAAAAACCCTAACCCTAGCCGGCCCGAGCCGCCGCCGCCGCCGCCCCGCGCCGCCGCCTCGCCGCGGCCGTCGCGGGAGTTGCCGGAGGTATTTTTCGCCTCCGTTTTTTCTCGAAAAACCGTTCGGTTTTTCTGACAGTTTTGTTCGTTTTTTTAGTTTCGTTTTTTTAAAATAGATCGGTTTTTCCGGTTTATTTAAATAGTGAGCGTTCGTCCGTTCGTTCGTTTTAACAAAAGTTCGTCGTTTTTCTTTTTCTTGGATTAAATCCGCGATTTTTCTGATCGCGATCTCTGATCCAATTTTCGTTTTAGTCTAACTTTTCGCTCGTTTATCGGAATCAGGCGATTCAAGCGCCTGGAGCTTCGTCTCGAAACCCTCTTTCCGTTTAACCAACTCAAACAAATTTTTGCCACTGTAAAAATTTCCCTAGATCCAGAATAGTAAATGAAGCCTGTTTCTTTTGCCGTTTGTCTTTCGTTGCTTCGTTCGATTTGATTCTTTTTGCCAACCCGAGTTCTTAAGTTGAACTTTCTGGTTAGATATCTTATTTGAGTTTTACCTGTGCATTAGTTGAGTACTTATTGTATGCTTGTTTGTTTGCGATAGAGTACCCAGAGTGCGCCGCTTGCTACTTCGAATCGCTAGATCTCCCGGATCATCAGCAAGGCAAGTAACACTTTGATCGTTTTCCCTCTACCTAGTTTTATTGCATTAGATCAATCCTCACACATTGCATGATTAGGATCTAATTAAATTGTGGGTTCGGGAAGTAGTTGAGGTAGTACCTATTACCTGTTTATTATCAAACCTTTGGGAGTTACTTCTATGTTTGCTATGTATGCCATGCTATGCTAGTAGACGTGGATTGGGTGAGTGTATCCATGACAGATGTGAGATTGTTAATTAATGGTTTATCTAAGGTGGCAACTTAAACACACATCTGGGTGGATTGAGGTACCTGGGTATTCCAGGATTGCATGTTTTCTTTTGGACCGCCACCCAGGCTCAAAGGGATCATGAGATTATTCATGCTAGAAACTTCCGTGTGCAGCCACAAGCTATTATGGGCTCTAGCATAGTTGACTAAGTCGTGCGAACTCTTACAGTGGTAGACTAGCAGATGTAGGGGAAAGTAGGTGTAACTGTCTACCCATCGTAAGGTGCTAGCGCTTCTGAAAGACTATGTCTCGGTCATCCGTCTTCTCAAACACCATGCAGTGCGAGAAACCAAACGGAGGTGATCGAGTCTTGTGGGGAAAAGTGCACAAACCTCTGCAAAGTGTATAAACTAATCATGATTAGCCGTCTCCCCGGTTATGGACATCTTGAGTATCTAGTACCTGGATTATTATGTGAATCTCAACATGTTACTCTAAATTAATTTTGTTGGGTTTTGTTTAATGATGATGCTTAATTGGGATTGAGAATGTTGTCAACCATTCTCAATGTTTAACAACTACCATGATAGTTAAATAAAATTTATTCCTTTGCAGTAGAGAAAAATTGGCTTTACGCAAAACTGTAACCATAGAGCTTTCCACCAGCCAAATATGCATGTAGAATAGCTGTTTCATTCCATTACTCTCTATGTGTTACTTTGCCACCATATTCCATGTGCTGATCCGTTTCGGGCTGCAACGTTAATGTTGCAGACTTTTCAGATGACGATTAAGGAGTTTTTAGGTCGTGGTTCTATACTCAGTGATGCCGTTGGAGTTGATGGACTCACTTATCTTCCAAGCCTTCCGCTCTTATCGTTATTAGATGGCCTTAAGCCATATCTATTGTAATAAGTTCTCTTTTGAGACATTCGATGTAATAAATGTGTGATTGCTACTCTGTTATAAATCCTTCAAGTAGTGTGTGGTGTCAGCATTACTGATCCAGGGATGACACCTGAGCACAGAGATTGGACCGTTTGAGGTCTGGTCGCTACAAGATGGTATCAGAGCACACGCTGACAGTAGGACGCGACCACTAAGCTAAAGACCTAGATCACTACTCACTCTCTTCTCTTTCTGACTTCTCATCTTTTCTACTCTTTTAGGATGGCGGATGCAAGGAACAAGTTCACGCAACCGGATGAAGATACACCCTTTGGACGTCACTTGAAGGAAGTCACTAGATACATGAACATAGGAGTACCAAGCTTCACCGAGACCTACAACGCCACTCTACCTGAAGAAGAGCGCTGGATGATTCAAGTTCAAGTACCAGGAAGGACATTCATGCCAGTCACTGAGCCCATAAAGTTTTCATTTGATGCACCAACTTGGAGTCTAGGAAAGAGCATGGCAGCTCACATCGCCATGGGACGTATTGGAGAAGTCTACCGCAATGATCTCAAGGATACTATCTACCAGATTTGTGGGCGCCGAGATGAGCACTGGGAGATGATCAGCACCAGAAAGGATAGATCAGTTGCAGCTTTTATCCAGGAGTTAAACCAGCACATTCGACGTCAGGAAAACCAGATGTGCGCCGACATGATAGACCTGAAGAAGGCAAAGACAAGAATCAAGGAACTGGAATAAGAACTCAACGCTACATGTGAGGATTATGAAGAGGAAATTGAAGTATTAGTGGACAAGAATGCCGACTTAACAATGAAGATCAGAATATTCATGGGAGGCCCTACACCGGTAGAAGAAGACGAAGAACTCAAGGAGATTCGCCCGGAAGACTACATCATCATCGACGACTGACTCGGACCCAGACAATAGCAACAATGACTATGTTGGTGAAGCTGGAGCAGATATCATGGAGTCTGCAACTGAAGAATATTCCTAGTAGACCACCTCATTAGTAGTAGTAGTCCACCATGTAAATATAGTAGTCCGACCACTTTTGCGATAGTTAGATCGTTTGTATGCCCTTGTTTGATTGATTGAATGAAGTGAATTGTTTGCTTTTGCCTCATGAGCATATGGGTAGTGTTTTCTCTCTAGACCCCTCTCTATTCTTAAACCTCATCTTTTTTAAACCTCAGATGCCTCCAAGACGTGACCCCGGATTTACTTTCCCACCGGAGCTCACCCAGTTGATCCAGCAACAGAACACATTGATGCAGTTGTTAGTCCAGAATCAGAATCAGGGGAACAACAACAACAACCCACCACCACCACCACCTGTTGATCACTTAGCCCGTTTTCTTAGGCTGAATCCGCTGGTGTTTTCCAGTAGCACCGAGCTGATAGTAGCAGATGATTGGCTCCGCAAGACAGCAAGGGAGTTGACCATGGCAGGATGCACAGATGCGGAAAAGGTGAAGTTTGCCGCACATCAGCTTGAAGGACCCGCAGCATCATGGTGGGAGAATTTCACAGCCACTTTCCCTGTCGACACTGTCACGTGGGACCAGTTTCAGCAGGCTTTTCGAACTGCCCATGTTTGAGCAGGAGCTATGGCCATAAAGAAGCGAGAGTTTCGCAACTTGCGCCAAGGAGGACGAACAGCTGGCCAGTATGTGGAGGACTTTAGTAAATTAGCACGTTATGCCCCAGATGACGTTTCTACAGATGCAGCTAAACATGAGAAGTTTCTGGAAGGACTGAATGATGAGTTGAGCATGCAGTGGATGGTAGCCACCTTCAACAACTACCAGGAGTTGGTAGATCATGCTCTTATGATTGAAGGGAAGCAGCAGCAGATTGAGAACCGCAAGAGGAAGTATGGACAAGGGAAGCACACTTCAGGAGCTCAGCAGAAGCCACGTTTTACCCCTAGACCGGGAGGACATTTTCAGCATACCCATGGAGGAGGTAGCTCGCACAATCACAATGGCACCAAGAATGGTAATGGGAATGGAGGAAGCAACGGCCAGAACCGCACCAACCCAGCGACCCCAGCTAAGAGAGACCTGAGCCAAGTCACTTGTTTCAAGTGCCAGAAGACCAGACATTATGCCAATGAATGTCCTGAATCTCAAAATGGAAACGGCAATGGAAGCTCTGGGAAGAAGCCGAACCCTTCCAACAGGGGACAAGTGAACCACGTTAACGTGGAGGAGGTTGAAGAGCAGTCGGATGTTGTAATCGGTAAGTTTTTGGTTAAGTCATTTACAGCACTCATTCTTTTCGATACTGGTGCATCACATTCATATATATCAAGGGGATTTGTGGATAAGTATAACCTGCCCACCAAAGTTCTTAGAACACCTATGTTAGTAAGCTCACCAGGAGCGGAGTATATGCCTAGCCAAGGATGTTTTCAAGTGCCATTAAGTATAGCTAGGCATGTGTTCCCCTCGGATTTGATAATATTGGAATCACAAGGTTTGGATGTAATTCTGGGTATGGATTGGTTGTCGATGTATGGAGGAAACATCGATTGCGCCAGTAAGTCAATCTTGCTTACCACCCCAGAAGGGAGAAGGATCAAGTATGTATCCCGGCATGTGCCGAAGAGGACCCAAGTAAATTGTTTAACAGGAGTTGTGCAGGAGGAAGTACCAGTAGTGAAGGATTTCCCCGAAGTATTTCCAGAAGAATTGCCAGGCATGCCACCAGATAGAGATATTGAGTTTTTGATTGAGCTTTTGCCAGGCACAGGGCCAATATCTAAGAGACCATATAGGATGTCTGCAAAGGATTTGGTGGAGATTAAGAAGCAGATTAAGGAGTTACTAGGTAAAGGATATATTCGCCCAAGTTCTTCGCCTTGGGGATCGCCAGTACTTCTAGTGGAGAAGAAGGATGGATCGTTAAGGATGGTTGTCGACTATCGAGGACTGAATGAAGTAACCATCAAGAACAAGTACCCACTACCAATGATCAATGATCTGTTTGATCGATTGCAAGGAGCTAAGGTGTTTTCCAAGATTGATCTACGATCAGGATACCACCAGTTGAAGATTCGAGAACAGGATATACCCAAGACGGCTTTTACCACCAGGTATGGGCTGTACGAGTATACCGTTATGTCATTTGGTCTGACTAACGCACCTGCATATTTTATGAACATGATGAACAAAGTGTTTATGGAGTTCTTGGATAAGTTCGTCGTGGTGTTCATTGATGATATCCTGGTTTACTCGAAGAATGAAGAGGAGCATAAGGAGCATTTGCGTTTGGTTCTTGGAAAGCTTAGAGAACATCAATTATATGCCAAATTTAGCAAATGTGAGTTTTGGTTGAAAGAAGTTGGATTTCTCGGACACGTTATATCCGGAGAAGGTATAGCAGTAGATCCCACTAAAGTTGATACCGTGACCAAGTGGGAAGCGCCAACCACAGTTGGAGAGATCCGGAGTTTTCTTGGACTCACAGGATACTACCGGAGGTTCATTGAGAATTTCTCAAAGATTGCGAAGCCTATGACGGAGTTGTTGAAGAAGGATACCAAGTTCATATGGACTAAGGAATGTGAGGCTAGTTTTCAGGAGTTGAAGAAACGTTTGGTTACCTCACCAGTGTTGATTTTACTGGATCAAACCAAGGATTATGAGGTGTATTGTGACGCTTCACGTCGAGGACTTGGAGCAGTGCTTATGCAGGAAGGAAGAGTTGTTTCATATTCCTCGCGACAACTTAAGCCTCATGAGTTGAATTATGCTACGCATGATTTGGAGTTAGCAGCCGTAGTGCATGCATTGAAGACTTGGAGACATTTTCTCATTGGAAACCATTGCGAGGTGTACACGGATCACAAGAGTTTGAAGTATATCTTCACGCAGAAGGAGTTGAACCTCAGACAAAGGAGATGGTTGGAGCTCATCAAGGATTATGATATGAAATTGCATTATCACCCCGGAAAGGCTAATGTAGTAGCTAATGCGTTGAGCCGCAAGAGTCATGTTAACACCCTAATGACGGGAGATTTACCAAGGGAGTTAACTGAAAATCATCGAGAGCTATGTTTGGAAATAGCCCCAAAAGGTTATGTAGCAGCATTGGAGATTCAGTCTATGTTGATGGATAAGATCAGAGAAGCTCAAAAGACTGACAAGGAGATTGCGTCTATTAAGGAGAAAATGAGCAAAGGAAAAGCTAAGGGATTTCGTGAGGATGAGCACGATACCTTATGGTTTGAAGACCGTGTTTATGTGCCTAATGATTCGGAGATCAGGAAGTTAATTTTACAAGAGGCCCATGATTCACCGTATTCGATTCACCCCAGAAATACCAAGATGTATTTGGATTTGAAGGATATTTTCTGGTGGACCAGAATGAAGAAGGATATTGCGGAGTATGTAGCAGTTTGTGATGTATGTCAGAGAGTAAAGGCAGAGCATCAGAAACCAGCAGGATTGCTACATCCATTGCCGATACCCGAATGGAAGTGGGATAAGCTAGGCATGGATTTTATCACGGGATTGCCCAGAACTCGTTCAGGCTATGACTCGATTTGGATTGTAGTCGATCGTTTGACAAAGGTAGCTCATTTCATTCCAGTGAAGACTACCTATACCAGTGCAAAGTTGGCAAAGATATACATGACTAGAATCGTATGTCTGCATGGAGTTCCAAGGAGCATAGTATCAGACAGAGGAACCCAGTTTACCTCAAAGTTCTGGAATCAATTTCATGAAACTTTGGGAACCAGACTGGAGTTTAGCACAGCTTTCCACCCACAGACAGATGGACAGACTGAGAGAGTCAATCAGATTTTGGAGGATATGCTAAGAGCTTGTGCGCTAAATTACGGATCTAGTTGGGATGAGAATTTGCCATATGCAGAGTTCTCTTACAACAACAGCTATCAATCCAGTTTGAAGATGGCCCCTTTCGAAGCCTTGTACGGAAGGAGGTGCAGGACCCCATTGTCCTGGGATGAAGTTGGAGACCGCCAGTTGTTTGGACCGGATCTGATAAAGGAGTCTGAACAGAAAGTGAAATTGATTCGCGATAGGCTCAAGGTAGCCCAATCCAGACAGAAGAGCTACGCAGATTCGAAAAGCAAGGAGACCGTTTACGAAGTCGGAGACCGAGTTTATCTTCGAGTATCTCCACTTCGAGGAGTTAAGCGCTTTGGAGTTAAAGGAAAGTTAGCGCCACATTTTGTAGGCCCATACAAGGTTTTGGAGTGTATGGGAGAAGTTGCCTATAAGTTGGAATTGCCCGAAGGATTGTCAGCAGTTCACAACATGTTCCATGTTTCCCAGTTGAAGAAGTGCCACGCAGAGATGGCTGACATACCACTGAGAGATACGGTACCACTGGAAGCAATTCAGTTGGACAGTGATTTGACATATGAGGAGAAACCAGTTAAGATTCTAGAGTATGCCAGTCGAGTCACCCGTAGCAAGGTTATCAAGTTTTGTAAGGTTCAGTGGAGCCACCACACGGAGGATGAAGCCACCTGGGAACGAGAGGAAGATTTGCTGAAGGACCACCCTCACCTATTTGCTAGCCAACCCGAATCTCGAGGGCGAGATTCATCTTAAGGGGGGTAGGTTTGTAACATCCCAAATTTTCAATTTGGAATGTTATACACTAGATCATCATTGCATATCATATTTTATTGCATTTTGGTTGATCCTAGAAATTTCACGCAACTCAAGGACCCACGGAGAGAGTTGGGGATTTCGTTATTTTCATATTTGAGTTGTCTCAAATTTTGAAAATAGGATCATTTGATTTTATTTATTTTATCTTCAATTATTTCTATTACAAAAATAAGAGAGAGGGAATAAAATGACTTCCCAAAATAAAGAAATATTGAGGATTTAATAAAAAGTTCATTTAAGATTTTATTTGGTTTTATTTGCTATTTTATTTGAATTTAGGAAAAATGCACGTTTTTCAAAATTGCATCTAGGCGCCAAATAAATGTTCATCATGTGCGGCTTGATTTTAGAAGCCGGGGAAAATTTTTATTTCGGGATTTTTGGAGTCCGTTTAGTATTTCTTTTGTTTTTTTCTTCCGAGCGTAATTATTTAAAAAAACGTCTGAACCGACCTTGGGCCGTAACCGACCAGGACTCTCCTGGCCGGGCCTCTTATAAGCGGCGCCCCCACCTCGGCCGAAGCCCAACTCGCCGCCGCCCAAAAACCCTAACCCTAGCCGGCCCGAGCCGCCATCGCCGCTGCCGCCTCGCCGCCCCGCGCCGCCACCTCGCCACCGCCGCCGCCGTCGCCGGAGTTGCCGGAGGTATTTTTCGCCTCCGGTTTTTCTCGAAAAACCGTTCGGTTTTTCCGACGGTTTTGTTCGTTTTTTTAGTTTCGGTTTTTTAAAATAGATTGGTTTTTCCAGTTTATTTAAATAGTGAGCGTTTGTCCGTTCGTTCGTTTTAACAAAAGTTCGTCGTTTTTCTTTTTCCCGGATTAAATCCGCGATTTTTCTGATCGCGATCTCTGATCGCGATCTCTGATCGCGATCTCTGATCCGATTTTCGTTTTAGTCTAACTTTTCGCTCGTTTATCGGAATCAGGCGATTCAAGCGCCTGGAGCTTCGTCTCGAAACCCTCTTTCCGTTTAACTAACTCAAACAAATTTTTGCCACTGTAAAAATTGCCCTAGATCCAGAATAGTAAACGAAGCTTGTTTCTTTTGTCGTTTGTCTTTCGTTGCTTCGTTCAATTTGATTCTTTTTGCCAACCGGAGTTCTTAAGTTGAACTTTCTGGCTAGATATCTTATTTGAGTTTTACATGTGCATTAGTTGAGTACTTATTGTATGCTTGTTTGTTTGCGATAGGGTACCCGGAGTGCACCGCTTGCTACTTCGAATCGCTAGGTTTCCCGGATCATCAGCAAGGCAAGTAACACTTTGATCGTTTTCCCTCTACCCAGTTTTATTGCATTAGATCAATCCTCACACATTACATGATTAGGATCTAATTAAATTGTGGGTTCGGGAAGTAGTTGAGGTAGTACCTATTACCTGTTTATTATCAAACCTTTGGGAGTTACTTCTACATTTGCTATTTATGCCATGCTATGCTAGTAGACGTGGATTGGGTGAGTGTATCCATGATAGATGTGAGATTGTTAATTAATGGTTTATCTAAGGTGGCAACTTAAACACACATCTGGGTGGATTGAGGTACCTGGGTATTCCAGGATTGCCTGTTTTCTTTTGGACCACCACCCAGGCTCAAAGGGATCATGAGATTATTCATGCTACAAACTTCCGTGTGCAGCCACAAGCTATTATGGGCTCTAGCATAGTTGACTAAGTCGTGCGAACTCTTACAGTGGTAGACTAGCAGATGTAGGGGAAAGTAGGTGTAACGTTCTACCCATCGTAAGGTGCTAGCGCTTCTGAAAGACTATGTCTCGGTCATCCGTCTTCTCAAACACCATGTAGTGCGAGAAACCAAACAGAGGCAATCGAGTCTTGTGGGGAAAAGTGCGCAAACCTCTGCAGAGTATATAAACTAATCATGATTAGTCGTGTCCTCGGTTATGGACATCTTGAGTATATAGTACCTGGATTATCATGTGAATCTCAACATGTTACTCTAAATTAATTTTGTTGGATTTTGTTTAATGATGATGCTTAATTGGGATTGAGAATGTTGTCAACCATTCTCAATGTTTAACAACTACCATGATAGTTAAATAAAATTTATTCCTTTGCAGTAGAGAAAAATTGGCTTTACGCAAAACTGTACCCATAGAGCTTTCTACTAGCCAAATATGCATGTAGAATAGCTGTTTCATTCCATTACTCTCTATGTGTTACTTTGCCAGCATATTCCATGTGCTGACCCGTTTCGGGTTGCAACGTTAATGTTGCAGACTTTTCAGACGATGATTAAGGAGTTTTTAGGTCGTGGTTCTATACTCAGTGATGCCATTGGAGTTGACGGACTCACTTATCTTCCAAGCCTTCCGCTGTTATCGTTATTAGATGGCCTTAAGCCATATCTATTGTAATAAGTTCTCTTTTGAGACATTCGATGTAATAAGTGTGTGATTGCTACTCTGTTATAAATCCTTCAAGTACTGTGTGGTGTCAGCAATACTGATCCAGAGATGACACCTGAGCACAGAGATTAGACCGTTTGAGGTCTGGTCGCTACACCCAGTTCTAAGCCGTAAAGCATGGCGCACTAAACTATCAAGTAGTCATCATACCGAGCTTGCCAAACGTTCATAACATCTGCCTCTGCTCCTGCAATAGGTCCGTCACCTAGTGGTGCATCAAGGACATAATTCTTCTGTGCAGCAATGAGGATAATCCTCAGATCGCGGAGCTAGTCCGCATCATTGCTACTAACATCTTTCAACATAGATTTCTCTAGGAACATATCATAAATAAAACGGGGAAGCTATACGCCATAGATATGCAAATACTATTAGGACTAAGTTCATGATAAATTTAAGTTCAATTAATCATATTACTTAAGAACTCCCACTTAGATAGACATCCCTCTTGTCATCTAAATGATCACGTGATCCATATCAACTAAACCATGTCCGATCATCACGTGAGATGGAGAAGTTTTCAATGGTGAACATCACTATGTTGATCATATCTACTATATGATTCATGCTTGACCTTTCGGTCTCAGTGTTTCGAGGCCATATCCGCATATGCTAGGCTCGTCAAGTTTAACCCGAGTATTCTGCGTGTGCAAAACTGGCTTGCACCCGTTGTATGTGAATGTAGATCTTATCACACCCGATCATCACGTGGTGTCTCGACACGACGAACTGTCGCAACGGTGCATACTCATGGAGAACACTTATACCTTGAAATTTTAGTAAGGGATCATCTCATAATGCTACCGTCGTACAAAGCAAAATAGGATGCAGAAAAGATAAACATCACATGCAATCAAAATATGTGACATGATATGGCCATCATCATCTTGTTCCTTTGATCTCCATCTCCAAAGTACCGTCATGATCTCCATCGTCACTGGCATGACACCATGATCTCCATCATCTTGATCTTTATCAACGTGTCGTCACATGGTCGTCTCGCCATGATATGTCTCCAATGTATGTATAATTTTTGATTGTTCCATGCTATTATATTATCCATCTAGGTTGTTTTATATGCATTTATATGCTATTTTATATGATTTTTGGGACTATCCTATTAACCTAGAGCCTAGTGTCAGTTTTTGTTTTTTCCTTATTTTTGAGTTTTACGAAAAAGGAATACCAAACGGAGTCCAATTGACGTGCCAATCTTTGATGATTTTTTATGGGCCAAAAGAAGCCCCCGGAGTAAAATAGTTTGGCCAGAAGAGTCCTGAGCCGTCCACGAGGGTGGAGGGCGAGCCCTACCCCCCTGGGCGTACCCCCTGCCTCGTGGACGACACGGAGACCCCCCTGACATGAGACCGACGCCAAAAATTCCTATAAATACAGAAACCCCAGAAAACAAACCTAGATTAGGAGTTCCATCATCGCAAGCCTTTGTAGCCACCAAAAACCAATCGGGACCCTGTTCCGGCACCCTGTCGGAGGGGGGACCCATCACCGGTGGCCATCTTCATCATCCCGGCGCTCTCCATGACGAGGAGGGAGTAGTTCACCCTCGGGGCTGAGGGTATGTACCAGTAGCTATGTGTTTGATCTCTCTCTCTCTCTCTCCCTCTCTCTCCCGTGTTCTTGATGTGGCACGATCTTGATGTAATGTGAGCGTTGCTACTATAGTTGGATCTTATGATGTTTTTCCCCCTCTATCTCCTTGTGATGAATTGAGTTTTCCCTTTGAAGTTATCTTATCGGATTGGGTCTTTAAGGATTTGAGAACACTTGATGTATGTCTTGCATGTGCTTATCTGTGGTGACAATGGGATATTCATGTGATCCACTTGATGTATGTTTTGGTGATCAACTTGCGAGTTTTGTGACCTTGTGAACTTATGCATAGGGGTTGGCACATGTTTTCGTCTTGACTCTCCGGTAGAAACTTTGGGGCACTCTTTGAAGTTCTTTGTGTTGGTTGAATAGATGAATCTGAGATTGTGTGATGCATATCGTATAATCATACCCGCGGATACTTGAGGTGACATTGGAGTATCTAGGTGACATTAGGGTTTTGGTTGATTTGTGTCTTAAGGTGTTATTTTACTATGATCTCTCGGGCTGTTTTTGACACTTATAGGAATAACCCAATGGATTGGTCGAAAAGAATAACTTTGAGGTGGTTTCGTACCCTACAATAATATCTTCGTTTGTTCTCCGCTATTAGTGACTTTGGAGTGACTCTTTGTTGCGGGTAGAGGGATAGTTATATGATCTAATTATGTTATCCTTGTTGAGAGAACTTGCACTAGTGAAAGTATGAACCATAGGCCTTGTTTCAATGCATTGCAATACCGTTTTCGCTCACTTTTATCATTAGTTACCTTATTGTTTTTATATTTTCAAATTACAAAAACCTATATCTACCATCCATATTGCACTTGTATCACCATCTCTTCGCCGAACTAGTGCACCTATACAATTTACCATTGTATTGGGTGTGTTGGGGACACAAGAGACTCTTTGCGATTTGGTTGCAGGGTTGTTTGAGAGAGACCGTCTTCATCCTACGCCTCCCACGGATTGATAAACCTTAGGTCATCCACTTGAGGGAAATTTGCTACTATCCTACAAACCTCTGCACTTGGAGGCCCAACAACGTCTACAAGAAGAAGGTTGTGTAGTAGACATCACGCCAACTATTGTTTTTGCAACTATTGCTATCGCATAGCGATAAAGTAAAACAATTATATGGCGCTTGCATCTTATTCAATAAAGAGACAACCATAAGGCTCCTGCCAGTTGCCGATAACTTTAACAAAACATGATCATCTTATACAACAATTTATATCTCATCACGTCTTGACCATATCACATCACAACATGCCCTGCAAAAACAAGTTAGACGCCCTCTACTTTGTTGTTGCATGTTTTACGTGGCTGCTACAGGCTTAGCAAGAACCGCTCTTACCTACGGCATAAAAACCCATAATGTGGTATAGTGATTGCTTTTTGATCTTCAAAAATAACCATGTTCATTAAATCCGATTCAACTAAAGTTGGAGAAATAGACACCCGCCAGCCACCTGTGTGCAAAGCACGTCGGTAGAACCAGTCTCATGAACACATTCATGTAATGTCGGCCCAGGCCACTTCATCCAACAATACCGCCGAATCAAGAAACAACTAGTGATGGCGAGCAATATGTATGTACCCACGCCCACAACTCCTTTGTGTTCTACTCGTGCATATAACATCTACGCATAGACCTGGCTCGGATGCCACTGTTGGGGAACGCAGTATTTCAAAAAATTTATCTACGATCACGCAAGATCTATCTAGGAGATGCATAGCAACGAGAGGGGAGAGTGTGTCTACGTACCCTCGTAGACCGAAAGAGGAAGCGTTAGCACAACGCGGTTGATGTAGTCGTACGTCTTCACGATCCGACCGATCAAGTACCGAACGTACGGCACCTCCGAGTACAGCACACGTTCAGCACGATGACGTCCCTCGAACTCTTCGGACGTCTTCGCGATCCAACCGATCCAAGTAGCGAACGTACGACACCTCCGCGTTCAGCACACGTTCAGCTCGATGACGTCCCTCGAGCTCTTGATCTAGTTGAGGCCGAAGGAGAGTTCTGTCAGCACGACAGCGTGGCGACGGTGATGATGAAGTTACCGGCGCAGAGCTTCGCCTAAGCACTACGACGATATGACCGAGGTGTGTAACTGTGGAGGGGGGCATCGCACACGGCTAAGACAAATCTTGGAATGCCTTTGGAGTGACCCCTACCCACGTATATAAAGGAGGGAGGAGGAGGAGGAGGCCGACCTAGGAGGGGCGCGCCTATAGGGGGAGTCCAACTAGGATTCCCAATCCTAGTTGGAGTCCCATTCCTTTTCCAAGAGGGGAGATAGGGAAGGAGTAAGAGAGGGAGAAGGAAAGAGAGGGGGGCGTCGCCCCCTCCCTAGTCCAATTCGGACATTCCATGGGGGGCAACCCTTGAGGCCCTTCTCTCCTTTCCCGTATGGCCCATTAAGGCCCAATACTTCCCCCGGTGAATTCCCGTGACTCTCCAGTACTCCAAAAAATACCCGAACCACTCAGAACCTTTCCGATGTCCGAATATAGCCTTCCAATATATCGATCTTTACGTCTCGACCATTTCGAGACTCCTCGGCATGTCCACGATCTCATCTGGGACTCCGAACAACCTTTGGTACATCAAATCACATAACTCATAATACAAATCATCATCGAACGTTAAGCGTGTGGACCCTACGGGTTCGAGAACTATGTAGACATGACCAAGACACATCTCCGGTCAATAACCAATAGCGGAACCTGGATGCTCATATTGGCTCCTACATATTCTACGAAGATCTTTATCAGCCAAACCGCATAACAACATACGCTGTTCCCTTTGTCATCGGTATGTTACTTGCCCGAGATTTGATCGTTGGTATCCTCATACCTAGTTCAATCTCGTTACTGGCAAGTCCCTTTACTCGTTGCGTAATGCATCATCCCGTAACTAACTCTTTAGTCACATTGCTTGCAATACTTATAGTGATGAGCATTACCGAGAGGGCCCGGAGATACCTCTCTGACAATCGGAGTGACAAATCCTAATCTCGATCTATGCCAACTCAACAAACACCATCGGAGACACATGTAGAGCATATTTATAATCAGCCAGTTACGATGTGACATTTGATACCACACAAGGTGTTCCTACGGTATTCGGGAGTTGCATAATCTCATAGTCAGAGGAACATGTATAAGTCATGATGAAAGCAATAGCAATAAAACTAAATGATCCTTTATGCTAAGCTAACGGATGCGTCTTGCCCATCACATCATTCTCTAATGATGTGATCCCGTTCATCAAATGACAACACATGTCTATGGCTAGGAAACTTAACCATCTTTGATTAACGAGCTAGTCAAGTAGAGGCATACTAGGGACACTCTGTTTGTCTATGTATTCACACATGTATCAAGTTTCCGGATAGTACAATTCTAGCATGAATAATAAACATTTATCATGATATAAGGAAATATAAATAACAACTTTATTATTGCCTCTAGGGCATATTTCCTTCAATGCAAATCCCTCAAGTGCGGTGTAGAGTTCACTCCAAAATTACTTGTTCTATAGACATTGTTGTCGGGCACGAAACCACCACAAAGCTATTCCTCAGAATAACACCTTAAGATGCAGATCAACCAAAGCCCTAATGTCACCTCGATATTCCAATGTCACCGCAAATATCCGTGGGTTTGGTCATACGATAAGCATCACACAATTTTAGATTCATCTATTTGATTCCCAAGGAGTGCCCCAAAATATCTATCGAAGAGTCAAGATGAGAACGTGTGCCAACCCCTATGCATAGGCCCTAAAGTCATGAAACCCGCAAGTTGATCACAATAATGTACATCAAGTAACTCAATCAGATATCCCAATGTCACTACAGATATCCTCATGCAAAACACATATTAAGTGCTTTCAAATCCTTAAAGACTCAATCTGATAAGAAAACTTCAAAGGGAAAACTCAATTCATCAAGAAGATAGAGAGGGGGAAAACTCCATATGATTCATCTATGCAAACAAAGCCCGTGTTACATCAAGATCGTTCCATCTCAAGAACACGAGAGGGAGAGAGAGATACAACACATAGCTATTGGTACATACCCTCAACCCTCACAGAGGACTACTCCCTCCTCATCATGGTGGCCGCTGGGATGATGAAGATGGCCACCGGTGATGATTCCCCCTCCGGCATAGTGCCGGAGAAGGCTCTAGATTAGATCTCGCGGTTCTAGAACTGGCGGCAGCTGGAACAAAATTTCGTCGACTCCCCTAGGGTATTTGGAATATTTGGGCATTTATAGAGCGAAGAGGCGGTGCGAGAGGCCAATGAGGTGGGCATAGCCCACCTGGGCGCGCCTGGGCCCAGGAGCGCCCTGGTGGGTTGTGCCCCCCTCGAGGCATCCCCTAGGTGCTTCTCTGGCCCACTGGATGTCTTCTGGTCCAAAAAATTCACAAAAAGTTTCGCTGCATTTGCACTCCGTTTGATATT
Source organism: Triticum dicoccoides (assembly GCF_002162155.2). NCBI lineage: Eukaryota > Viridiplantae > Streptophyta > Magnoliopsida > Poales > Poaceae > Triticum > Triticum dicoccoides. Next base: position 670,805,171 of record NC_041388.1, on the reverse strand, counting down.
GATTTCCTGCGATGTAAAAAACAAGCAGAAAACAACAACTGGCACTTGGCACTATGTCAATAGGTTAGTCCCAAAAATGATATAAAATGATTACAAAACATCCAAGAATGATAATATAATAGCATGGAACAATCAAAAATTATAGATACGTTGGAAACGTATCATACGTCTCCAACATATCTATAATTTTTTATTGTTCCATGCAATTATATTATCTGTTTTGGATGTTTAATGGGCTTTAATATGCACTTTTATATTATTTTTGGGACTAACCAATTAACCGAAGGCCTAGTGCAAATTGTTGTTTTTTTGCCTATTTCAGTGTTTCGCAGAAAAGGAATATCAAACGGAATCCAAATGGATTGAAACCTTTGCAAGGATCTTTTTTGGAACAAACGCAATCCAGGAGACTTGGAGTGGATGTCAAGGAAGCAACGGGGCGGCCACGAGGTAGGGCGGCAGGCCCCCCACCCTCGTGGGCCCCTCGTAGCTCCACCAACCTACTTCTTTCGCCTATATATACTCTTATACCCTGAAAACATCCAGGGGAGCCACGAAACCACTTTTCCACCGCCGCAACCTTATGTACCCGTGACATCCCATGTGGGGACCTTTCCCGGTGATCTGTCGGAGGGGGATTCGATCACGGAGGGCTTCTACATCAACACCATAGCCTCTCCGATGATGTGTGAGTAGTTTACCACAGACCTTCGGGTCCACAGTTATTAGCTAGATGGCTTCTTCTCTCTCTCTCTTTGATTTTCAATACAAAGTTCTCCTCGATGTTCTTGGAGATCTATTCGATGTAATACTTTTTGTGATGTGTTTGCTGAGATTCAATGAATTGTGGGTTTATGATCAAGTTTATCTATGAACAATATTTGATTCTTCTCTGAATTCTTATATGCATGACCTGATATCTTTGCAAGTCTCTTCAAATTATCAGTTTGGTTTGGCCTACTAGATTGATCTTTCTTGCAATGGGAGAAGTGCTTAGCTTTGGGTTCAATCTTGTGGTGTCCTTTCCGTGACAGCAGGGGCAGCAAGGCATGTATTGTATTGTTGCCATCGAGGATAAAAAGATGGGGTTTATATCATATTGCTTGAGTTTATCCCTCTACATCATGTCATCTTGCCTAATGCGTTACTATGTTCTTATGAACTTAATACTCTAGATGCATGTTGGATAGTGATCGATGTGTGGAGTAATAGTAGTAGATGCAGAATCGTTTCGGTCTACTTTACATGGACGTGATGCCTATGTTTATGATCATGCCTAGATATTCTCATAACTATGCGCTTTTCTATCAATTGCTCGGCAGTAATTTGTTCACCCACCGTAAGATATGCTATCTTGAGACAAGCCACTAGTGAAACTGTAGGATCGAAAGTATGTCTAGAGGGGGTGATTAGACTACTTGACCAAATAAAAATCTAGCCTTTTCCCAATTTTAGTTCTGGGCAGATTTTAGCAACTTTGGACAAGTCAAGCAATCCTAACACAATTCAAGCAAGCATGCATAGAGTATATGAGCAGCGAAAAATAAAGCATGTAACTTGCAAGAATATAAAGGGAAGGGTTTGGAGGATTCAAACGCAATTGGAGACACAGATGTTTTGTCATGGTTCCAATAGGTGGTGCTATCGTACATCCACGTTGATGGAGACTTCAACCCATGAAGGGTAACGGTTGCGCGAGTCCACGGAGGGCTCCACCCACGAAGGGTCCACGAAGAAGCAACCTTGTCTATCCCACCATGGCCATCGCCCACGAAGGACTTGCCTCACTAGCGGTAGATCTTCACGAAGTAGGCGATCTCCTTGCCCTTACAAACTCCTTGGTTCAACTCCACAATCTTATCGGAGGCTCCCAAGTGACACCTAGCCAATCTAGGAGACACCACTCTCCAAGAAGTAACAAATGGTGTGTTGATGATGAACTCCTTGCTCTTGTGCTTCAAATGATAGTCTCCCCAGTGCTCAACTCTCTCTCACACAGGATATGGATTTGGTGGAAAGAAGATTTGAGTGGAAAGCAGCTTGGGGAAGGCTAGAGATCAAGATTCATATGGTAGGAATGGAATATCTTGGTCTCAACACAAGTGTAGGTGGTTCTCTTTCAGAAAATATAGGTTGGAAGTGTAGGTTTGTTCTGATGGCTCTCTCTACGAATGAAGAGGAGGTGGAGGGGTATTTATAGCCTCCACACAAAATCTAACTGTTACACATAACTTTCCAAACTCGGTGAGACCGAATGATTAAACTCGGTCGGGCTGATTCAGCAAAGCTAGTGATCGTTAGGGTTTTCGGTGGGACCGACATGCAACTCGGTAGGACCGATATGACTAGGGTTAGGGCATAACGTAATCTCGGTGAGACCGATTACACAAACTCGGTGAGACCGATTTTGGTAATAAGCTAGCCAGAGAGTTGGTTAGGTAAACTCAGTGGGACCGATCACTCATTTCGGTGAGACCAAAATGTTATGAAGGGAAAACGGAGAGTTTACATTGCAATCTTGGTGGGACCGATCGCTCATCTCGGTGAGACCAAAATGTTACGAAGGGAAATAGAGAGATTACAACCCCATCTCGGTGAGACCGAGATCCCTATCGGTGAGACCGATTTGCTTAGGGTTTGTGGCAGTGGCTAAGACATTTGAAACTCGGTGGCGCCGGATAAGAAGAATCGGTGGGGCCGATTTTGACTTTTGGTTTAGGTCATATGTGGATGTGAGAAAGTAGTTGAGGGTTTTGGAGCATATCACTAAGCATTTTGATCAAGAACCTCATTAAGCAACACCTCATCCCTCCTTGATAGTATTGGCTTTTCCTATAGACTCAATGTGATCTTGGATCACTAAAATAGAAAATGTAGAGTCTTGAGCTTTGAGCTTGAGCCAATCCTTTGTCCTTGGCATTTTGAGGGGTCCACTTTTCTCATCCATGCCATGCCAATCATTGAGCTTTCCTGAGATATTAATCTTGAAATAGCATTAGCTCAATGAGCTATATCTTGTTAGGAATTACCAAAACCACCTAGGGATAGTTGCACTTTCAATCTCCCCCTTTTTGGTAATTGATGACAACATATAGATCAAAGCTTCGACAAATGATAATAAGAGTGAAAAACATTATCGCTTTGAGAAGTATGTGAAAAGCAAGAGCTCCCCCTAAGTTTGTGCATAGTTTAAGATTTGCTTTGGACTGCAAATGCAAAAAGAGTTAGGATCATGGGTTACTCTTCCATGTCACATACATCTTGGTGGAGCGCTCAAAATGATAATAATTAGAATACATGCACTCATCACCAAGCAAAGTGAATGATCACATAAAAAGGATAATGTCATCCAACAAGCACTAAGGTAGCATATGATCAAACACATGATCATCTAAGCAAGCACAAAGGCATAAAGTATCTCAACCAAGCAAATAAATGAAGTTTAACCACCAAACAAAAAGAGAGAATAAAAAGCAACGCTCTCTCTCGAAGCCTATGATCTATACATTTTCTCCCCCTTTGGCAACAAGTTACCAAAAGGTTCATAAAAAATGCATAGTGCTAAATCAACTCTTAAGCTTGGTCTTCAGGTGGTGGTGTAGACAGAACTCCAAGAACGAAGGCATCAGTCGATGTAGATGGAGCTGGTGGAGTAGGTGCTGGAGCCGGTGGTACTGAAGTTGTAGCTGGTGTAGATGAAGTTGCTCTGGTGTCTGGAACATGCACTGCAGCAGACCTCTGACCTCTGGGCACTCTAGCAAAAGCATCAATGGTTGTCTTGCCCTTCTTCTCCTGCACTTCATCCTGAAGTTTCTCAACGACTGACTGGATCTTAGTGACCTTCACATCTAAGTCATAGAACTTCTGCTCCACGATCCTCTCCAAGCTCTCCTCATTTTGAGTCAGGATGACCAGTCCCTTCTCAATCCTCAGAGTGGAGGCCATCAAGTAACCAAGCTGATCTTGCTTGCTCTTTAGAAGATACTGAGATGCTTCTTCAGTAGTTGGCATCCTTGCAGCCTTTTCAGCCTTTGCCTTCTCCTTCTTGGCTTGTGCGTGCACAGAAGATGGTTCATTTTCATCCATCACCATAGTGTTGTCCTTAAAGTCTGGGTAGATGGGCAGGTGCTCCTTTTCCAGCAAATATGTGGTAGTGCCCATCTTGGAGTTAATCAGCTCCTGGATCTGTGGGGCATATCCACAACTCCTCTTCTGATCTGCAGCTGTCCTCTTTATGGTTTCCATAATTAGGCTCATGACTTAGAACTTCTGTGGGACATCAAAGATGTGAAGCAAGTTAATTGCATGGCCTCTGATCATCTTGTGTTCACCTGACTTTGGCAAGAGAGTGTGCCTGAGGATCCAGTTGATTGTTGGCAAGCCTGACAGAAGGTAATGTACAGATCCAAACTTGTGTGTCTCAAGAGCAGCATCTGGGATCTCCTTGTACATGTGTGCCATCATGTTGTGATCCTTCTTCTTCTTGGCATGGACATCCAAGTCATCTTCACTCTCTTTTGGGGCATTGATCAACTTAGCCCATTCTACAACTGTTGACTGATACCTAGTACCTTCAGACATCCAGACAATCCTTCCATCTGGGTAGAAGTGAGCTGTGGAGTAGAACTGCATGATGAGCTCATCATTCCATTTTGTGAGTGTTTGAGCCACAAACTCATCAACTCCACAAGCCTTGAAGCTGTCATATACACCAGGGAAGTGATCCTCATTTTCCTCAATGAATGACCAATCGACCCATCTCATGTCACACACTATGGGCTTCTTGTCAAGCAAGATGGTCTCATAGAAGTCATGTTGTTCCTTTGTATGGAACATGTAGTCCACATCAGTCCTTCTCCTGGTGGCATATGGATCAGACTCTCTCCATGGCCTTAGACCAAAGTTCTTCCTGACTTTCATGTTCTCTACAACTGGATGAGCATCATTGTGGTCTGGAATTTTTGGCTTCAATTTCCTCAAGACAATAGAATCATCTTCTTCTTCCATTGCAGCTTCAGGCATTGGGGCCTTGTTCTTCTCTGCTGCTGGGATGTTCCTGGTGCTCCTCTTGGGTGCAGTTTTGGGTTTTGGAGCAGCTGGCTTAGGAGTTCCTTTGGGCTTAGATGGAGCAGCCCCTGATCTTATGGCATCTCCCATAAGCTTTTGAGCTTTGGGTGCTGGTGCTGCATCCTCTTCCTCTTCCTCTTCTTTAGAGTCTTTCATTATTGAAGATCTCCCAAGCACTCTGGCAGTGGTCTTCTTGACCCTTTCCTTTCTTTTCTTTTCTGCCACAACCTGCTCTTTGGGTGTAGATCCCAAAGTCTCTTGAGTAGATGTTCTGGCTTTTGACATTGGAGCTCTCTTGGCAAGAACCTTTTGCTTCATCCCTCGCTTACTGGCAGTAGTTGTGCCATATTCCTTTTTCAGGACTTTCCTCTTTGAGGTGGCTTCTTCCTCCTCATCCACATAGTCCTCATCCTCTGACTCTGAGGTTCTTTTCTTGCTGGCCCTGGTGGCAGCCTTTGGCAAATTGTTGGGTGTGCTCCTGCTTCCATCATCTGAGCTGCTAGAGGGATTAGTGCCCTCACTCAAGTGAACCTGTTCCTCTGACTTGTTCTGACTTTCACTCTGATCCGACATGATGCAAACACTGACAGCAGACCCTGTGAATAGATTATAGATGAGGTAGAGTGGATGAGCATCACAAAGTACAGAGGTTTTTGCAAAAGAATGAATTAAAAACTTAGTTTTAGTTTTCCACAGAAAGCATTTCGGATCTACCGATTTGCAAACTCGGTGATACCAAAGCAGCTTTTGGAACCTAAACTAGTGAACTCGGTCAGACCGAGTCACAGTTCGGTGGCACCGAGACTGCTAGGGTTTCACAAAGTGCTGAACTCGGTCACACCGATTTGCAATTCTCGGTCAGACTGAGAATCACATGTGCAATGGCCTGAGCCAAATCGGTGGAACCGATTTCATCAACTCGGTCGGTCCGAGATGGTTTTGGCGGAAACCTAACCCTAAATTTTCAATTCACGACTAAACTACGGAGTGTTTTCGATGGATAGAATGATCTCAATCGTGGCAAGATACATGGCAAAGCAATGTGCTGGGGAATCGGAGTAAGAACAACACAAAGATCAAGTTCATACCCTAGTTCAGCGATGAACTTGCTACAGCGGCAACGACGGAGACGATCCCGTTGACGGCGGCGGAGACCAGCGACAGGAGGCGGCTGGCGACGAGGAGGATGATCCGGAGACCCAGGGAGGCAGAGCAGGCTAAGCGCGGGCGAGGAGGTTCGAAAAGTTTTCCAAATTTTGACCCGTGGATATATATAGCCTGACCCTGTCGGTGTGACCGAGTGGAACAACTCGGTGTGACCGAAAAGTTCAAATCGGTTGCACCGAGATTGAAAACCTAGATCGACTTAGTGATCTCGGTATGACCGAAATGGATGAATCGGTCAGACCGAAACACACAAAGAAGTTTTGGAAGTTTAAGTCTATGACGAATCGGGGACTCCGAGTGCTCCTCACACGGAGTGGTTTGAATCTGACTTGATCAAATTTTGTGATGCAACATGAATAGAGTTTGAGACGAGAAAAGCATAGATAGCTAGAGAAGGTTGATACGTCTCCAACATATCTATAATTTTTGATTGCTCCATGCTATATTATCTACTATTTTGGACATTATTGGGCTTTATTATCCACTTTTATATTATTTTTGGGACTAACCTATTAACCGGAGGCCCAGACCAGAATTACTGTTTTTTGCCTGTTTTAGGGTTTCGAAGAAAAGGAATATCAAACGGAGTCCAAACGGAATGAAACCTTCGGGAACGTGATTTTCTCAACGAACAAGAGCCGGGAGACTTGGACCCTACGTCAAGAAATAAAATAGGAGGCCATGAGGTAGGGGCGCGCCCACCCCCACTAGGCGCGCCCTCCACCCTCGTGGGCCCCCTATTGCTCCACCGACGTACTCCTTCCTCCTATATATATATATATATATATATATATATATATATATATATATATATATATATATATATATATCCATGTACCCCAGACGATCAAAACAGGAGCCAAAACCCTAATTCCACCATCGTAACTTTCTGTATCCACGAGATCCCATCTTGGGGCCTGTTTCGGAGCTCCGCCGGAGGGGGCATCGATCATGGAGGGCTTCTACATCAACACCATAGCCTCTCCGATCAAGTGTGAGTAGTTTACCTCAGACCTACGGGTCCATAGTTAGTATCTAGATGGCTTCTTCTCTCTTTTTGGATCTCAATACAATGTTCTCCCCCTCCCTTGTGGAGATCTATTTGATGTAATCTTCTTTTTGAGGTGTGTTTGTTGAGACTAATGAATTGTGGGTTTATGATCAAGTCTATCTATGAATAATATTTGAATCTTCTCTGAATTCTTTTATGTATGATTGGTTATCTTTGCAAGTCTCCTCGAATTATTAGTTTGGTTTGGCCTACTAGATTGATCTTTCTTGCAATAGGAGAAGTGCTTAGCTTTGGGTTCAATCTTGCGGTGTCCTTTCCCGGTGACAGTAAGGGCAGCAAGGCACGTATTGTATTGTTGCCATCGAGGATAACAAGATGGGGTTTTCTTCATATTGCATGAGTCTATCCCTCTACATCATGTCATCTTGCTTAAGCCGTTACTCTGTTTTTAACTTAATACTCTAGATGCATGTTGGATAGCGGTCGATGAGTGGAGTAATAGTAGTAAATGCAGGCAGGATTCGGTCTACTTGTCTTAGACGTGATGCCTATATACATGATCATACCTAGATATTCTCATAACTATGCTCAATTCTGTCAATTGCTCAACGGTAATTTGTTCACCCACCGTAGAATACTTATGCTCTCGAGAGAAGCCACTAGTGAAACCTATGGCCCCGGGTCTATCTTTATCATATTGATCTCCTACTACTTAGTTATTTCCTTTGCTATTTACTTTGCCTTTATTTTACTTTGCATCTTTTATCATAAAAATACCAAAAATAGTATCTTATCATATCTATCAGATCTCACTCTCGTAAGTGGCCCTATAGGGATTGACAACCCCTATTTGCGTTGGTTGCGAGGATTTATTTGTTTTGTACAGGTGCGAGGGACTTGCATGTAGCCCCCTAGATGTGAGATCCCCCCTAAGAGGGATGAACTAACCTTTGGGTTTTGTTGATGATGACTTCATGTAGGTGTTGAAGATGTGGATGCTCTAAGTTGATGTAGATCATTCGGAGCTGTCCTTTGGAGTGAGTTGCACTTTCAATACCTACTCGGGTTAGTCCCACAAGGAACAAACAAGGATATCCATAGACATAGAGTGATGCACACACAATATGATGTCCATGAAAGCATTAGGTTACCTTGTCCCTTGTCTTACCAACAAGAGGGTTTGTGACTCCTTGAACTAGTGCAAGATGTGGAAGTTGGTTGCACTTGTTCTTGCCAAAATGATAAGAGTGAAGTATGTTGGCGGAGTCACCCTCAAGAACTCTCTAGTTCTTCTTCTTCGGGATCCACGCCATCTTGATGGGAATCCTCGGAGTTGTAGTTGTACTTGATGAAGTGGAACTTGAAGTAGTCTTGGGAACCCACTTGACCAAGGCCTTAGGAGCTTCTTCAAATGCATCAATTTCCTCTTGAAGCTTGTCCTTGCCTTTTTCCTTATGGTCTTGTGGTGGAAGATCATCTTGAGCTTGTGTCCCTTTGAAAGAAGTAGGATCGTACTTCTCTTGTTGAGGAACAAACTTCGTCTTGGGGTATTGATCTTCTTCCCACTCACCATTGGCATTGAACTTTCGTTCAAAACCAATACCTTGGTTCTTCCGGTGCCTTCCTTGCTTGCGTACAATTTCCTCGAATTGCTTACTCCCGGCAAGGCTCTTGTAAACACCTTTCTCTATAATTCCCTTCAATAAGCTATTTTCTTTCTCAAGTGTAACTTGGCTAAGAGAATCATTAGTGGAATCAAGAGAACTACTAGAAGCAACAACATTGGATTTAGCATGATTATTGTTACTACTAGAGGAAGAATCCTTCTTGTTCTTGTTACTAGACTTGACTTGAGGCATGTAAGTGGATAAGAGTAAACGCTTGGCAATGTAAGAAGAACTTTTCTTGCGAAGATCATCATTGATTGCCTTTAAGAACTCATGCTCTTGCTCAAGATTGAGCTTCTCAAAACGTAATTTCTCACGAGTCCTTAAAAGTTCTCGATGATCTCCTAAGATAGTTTCATGAGCTAACTTAAGAGTGTTTAGTTCTTTAGTTAGAGACTCAATCTTCTCCTTATCATTGTCATTCATTTCATCTTGATTAGCATGATTAATTGACGTTTCATCATAGTATTCATCACTAGAGTTGTCAACAAGTAAATCATCATCACCTAACAAGTCATCTTCATCACTATTGAAATCAACATACTCGGGGTGTGATACCTTTGGGCCTTTAGCCATGAAGCATCTTCCAATTCCTTCATTTGGTGAATCAAATATGTCGTAGGAGTTGGTTGACACAAATGCTAGACCGACAACACCTTCATCTTGAGTATATTTAGAGTCAGAGTTATAGCTTCTCTTGGAGTGACTGTCGGAGTCGGAGCCGAATACCCATTCACCAACATGAGCTTGATGTCTTCGTTTTGTGTAGCTCCTTGATGAATTGTCCTTCCTTTTCGAATCCTTCCTTCTCCAAGAGGGTCTTCATTCATAACAATCATCCCTACTCCTTCTCTCCCTCGATGGTGATTCTTCTTTTCTACTTCTTCTTTTGGGAGAATCTTCTCTTCTCTTGTAGGGTGTTGTACACTCATTGGAATAGTGTTTGGGTCTTCCACAATTGTAGCAGTTTCGCTCTCGACTAGAAGATCTTTTGTCATTGTAGGACCTTGACTTGGAACTTCTCTCTTTGCTTCTATTCTTGTAGAACTTGTTGAAGTTCTTCACCATTAGGCTCAATTCTTCATTGAAGGTTTGTTTCTCACTTGATGATGTGGGAGCTTCACATGAGGCTTTCTAAGCACCACTTGACTTGTTATGGAGCTCCTCCTTATCCTTGAGTGACATCTCATGAGCAACAATTCTTCCAATGACTTCCGTTGGCTTGAGATCTTTGTAATTTGGCATCATTTGGATCAACGTGCATACGGTATCATATTTTCCATCCAAGGCTCTTAGGATCTTCTTGATGATGAATTTGTCGGTCATCTCTTCACTTCCTAAGCCGACAATCTCATTTGTGATAATAGCAAGCCTAGAGTACATTTCAGCGACAACTTCACCATCCTTCATTTTGAACTTGTCAAGTTGACTTTGAAGCACATCCAACTTGGATTGCTTGACGGAGTCGGTACCTTCGTGCATATCAATCAAAGTATCCCAAATTTCCTTTGCATTCTCAAGACGGCTGATTTTGTTGAATTCTTCGGGGCACAATCCGTTAAAGAGGATATCACAAGCTTGAGCATTGTATTGCAACATCTTCAACTCTTCCGCGCTAGCTTCACGGTTCGATTCTCTCCCATCAAAGAATTCACCTTGCAAGTCAACACACATAATAGCCCAAACGGCGAGGTTATTGTAGGATCGAAAGTATGTCTAGAGGGGGGTGATTAGACTACTTGACCAAATAAAAACTTAACCTTTTCCCAATTTTAGTTTTTGGCAGATTTTAGCTAATTTAGGACAAGTCAAGCAATCATCACATAATTCAAGCAAGCATGCAAAGAGTATATAGGCAGCGGAAAGTAAAGCATGCAACTTGCGAGAATGTAAAGGGAAGGGTTTGGAGAATTCAAACGCTATTGGAGACACTGATGTTTTTCCCGTGGTTCGGATAGGTGGTGCTATCCTACATCCACGTTGATGGAGACTTCAACCCACGAAGGGTAATGGTTGCGCGAGTCCACACAGGGCTCCACCCAAGGGCAACGGTTGCGCGAGTCCACACTGGGCTCCACCCACGAAGGGTCCACGAAGAAGCAACCACCCACAAAGGGTCCACGAAGAAGCAACCTTGTCTATCCCACCATGGCCATCGCCCACGAAGGACTTGCCTCACTAGCGGTGGATCTTCATGAAGTAGGCGATCTCCTTGCCCTTACAAACTCCTTGGTTCAACTCCACACTCTTGTCGGAGGCTCCCAAGTGACACCTAGCCAATCTAGGAGACACCACTCTCCAAGAAGTAACAAATGGTGTGTAGGTAATGAACTCCTTGCTCTTGTGCTTCAAATGATAGTCTCCCCAACACTCAACTCTCTCTCATAGGATTTGGATTTGGTGGAAAGAGGGTTTTTGTGGAGAGCAACTTGGGAAGGCTAGAGATCAAGATTCATATGGTAGGAATGGAATGTCTTGATCTCAACACATGAGTAGGTGGTTCTCTCTCAGAACATATGAGTTGGAATGGTGTGTGTGTTCTGATGGCTCTCTCTCGAATGAGAAGGAGGTGAAGGGGTATATATAGCCTCCACACAAAATCCAACCGTTACACAGTTTTCCAATCTCGGTGGGACCGAATCAATAAACTCGGTCGGACCGAAAATGTAAACCTAGTGACCGTTAGGAATTTCGGTGGGACTGACATGCAACTCGGTAGGACCGATTTGGTTAGGGTTTGGGCATAACGTAATCTCGGTAAGACCGATTACACAAACTCGGTGAGACCGAATTTGGTAATTAGCTAACCAGAGAGTTGGTCAGGCAAACTCGTTGGGACCGATTTGCTCTTTCAGTGAGACCGAGTGGAACTTGGTGAGACCGAAAAGTTACAAAGGGAAATAGAGAGTTTGCAACCCCATCTCGGTGAGACCGAGATCCCTATCGGTAGGACCGAATTGCTAGGGTTTGGCAGTGGCTAATGACAAGTGAAACTCGGTGGCGCCGGATAGGAAGAATCGGTAGGACCGAGTTTGGCTTGGGGTTTAGGTCATATGTGGATATGGAAAAGTAGTTGAGGGTTTTGGAGCATATCACTAAGCACATGAAGCAAGAGGCTCATTAAGCAACACCTCATCCCTCCTTAATAGTATTGGCTTTTCCTAAAGACTCAATGTGATCTTGGATCACTAAAAAATAAAATGAAGAGTCTTGAGCTTTTGAGCTTGAGCCAATCCTTTGTCCTTAGCATTTTGAGGGTTCCACTTTCACATCCATGCCATGCCAAACATTGAGCTTTCCTGAAATAATCATCTTGGAATAGCATTAGCTCAATGAGCTATATGTTGTTATGAATTACCAAAACCACCTAGGGATAGTTGCACTTTCAATCTCCCCCTTTTTGGTAATTGATGACAACATATAGATCAAAGCTTCGACAAAAGATAATAATCATGAAATTTATCGTCGCTTTGAGAAGTATGTGATAAGTAAGAGCTCCCCCTAAATTTGTGCATATTTAAAATTTGCTTTTGGACTGCAAATGCACAAAGAGTTAGAGTCATGGGTTACTCTTCCATGTCACATACATCTTGGTGGAGCACTCAAAATGATAAGAATGAAATACATGCACTCATCACCAAGAATAATAAATGATCACACAAGATAGATAGGATAATAGCATTAAGCAAGCATTAAGTGTAGCTTATGATCAAACACATGATCATCAATGTCTCACAAATAATGACGTAGTATCAAGCACTCAAAAGCAGAAAAGGTTCGAAAAACCGCCAAATAAAGCAAGAGAGAAAAGCAAGCAACACTCTCTCTCTCGAAGCCTATGATCTATACATCTTCTCCCCCTTTGGCAACAAGTTACCAAAAAGTTCCTAGAAAGTGCATAGCACTAGATCGACGCTCAGGCTTGATCTTCTGGTGGTGGTGGAGTCCGGATCACTCCAAGGACGAAGGCTTCTGTAGATGTTGAAGTAGTCGCTGGAGTTGGAGCGGAAGTAGATGCTGGAGCTGAGGCTGTAGCTGGTGCTAAAGTGGTGGCTCTGGTGTCAGCAACTGGCACGGCAGACGACCTTGGGCCTCGTGGCACTCTAGAAAAAGCATGAGTCATGGTCCTGCCTCTCCTCTCATTCATGTCCTCCTGGAGCTGCTCCACTACAGACTGAACTTCCGTTACCTTGACGTCCAAGACATAGAACTTCTGTTCCATGATCCTCTCTAGGCTCTGCTAATTCTTGGTGAGGGTGGCCAGACTTTGCTCAATTCTCAGCGTGGATGCAATCAAGTAACCAAGCTGCTCTTGTTTGGTCTTCAAGAAGTACTCAGATGCCTCCTCTTGAGTAGGCATCTTGGCAGCTTTCTCCTTCCTCGCCTTCTCCTTCTTTGCAAATGCTTGAGCAGATGATGGCTCGTTCTCAGTCATCACAACTTCATTATCCTCGAAATCTGGATGGATGGGCAGGTGCTCCTTATCCAACAAATATATGCCCGTGCCCATCTTGGAGTTGATGAGCTCCTGAATCTGAGGGGCATATCCACAGCTCCTCTTCTGATCTGCCGCAGTCCTCTTAATTGTTTCCACTATGAGGCTCATGACTTTGAATTTTTGAGGCACGTCAAAGACATGAAGCAAATTGATCGCGTGACCTCTGATCATCTTGTGATCTCCAGACTTGGGCAGAAGGGTGTGCCTAAGGATCCAGTTGATCATAGGCAATCCTGATAGCAGATAATGCACTGAGCCAAACTTGAATGTGTCAAGAGCTTCATTAGGAATTTCCTTGTACATATTTGACATGGAGTTATGGTCCATCTTCTTCTTGGCATAGATGTCCAAGTCATCTGCTTGCTCCTCTGGGGCATTGATTAGCTTCGCCCATTCCTCAACAGTAGAGTTGTACCTTGTACCTTCTAACATCCATGTGATCCTGCCATCCGGATAAAAGTGTGATGTGGAGTAGAATTGCATGATCAGTTCCTCGTTCCACTTTGTGAGCTTCTGCCCAACAAAGTCTGCAACTCCACACGCACTAAAGCTGTCAAATACTCCAGGGTAGTACTCTTCATTGTCCTTGATATAGGTCCAGTCGACCCATCTCATGTCACATACAATTGGCTTCTTGTCAAGTAGCACTGTCTCATAGAAATCCTGCTACTCCTTGGTGTGAAATCTGTAGTCCATGATAGTCCTTCTCCTAGAAGCATATGGATCTGCTTCTCTCCATTTCCTGAGCCCTGAGTCTCTCCTGAGCTTCATATCCTGAGCCACAGGATGAGCATCGTTGTGGTCTGGGATCTTGGGCTTGAGCTTCCGAAGGACATTTTCTTCCTCGTCCTCTGCAACAGTCTCAGGCACTGGGGCCTTGTTCTTCTCAGTGGCTGGGATGCTTCTTGTGTTTCCCTTTGGTGCACTCTTAGGCTTAGATGCAGCCTTAGGTGCTTCCTTGGGCTTGGATGCAGCTCCCCCTGACCTTATGGCATCTCCCATAAGCTTGGGTGCCTTGGGCGCTGGTGCAGCTGCCTCTTCTTCCTCTTCCTCTTCCATGATGGAAGCTTTGCCAAGAACCCTAGACACAGTCTTTTGACCCTCTCCTTCCTTTTCTTGCCCTCAGCTGCAGCTGGCTCTTGGGAAGTGGGCTTCTCAGTTGAGGCTCTAGCCTTTGACATGGGCTGCCTGCCTGCTGGCCTTTTGATTTTCAGACCTGGCTTAGTGCCTTGGGCTGGCTCAATTCTCTTGGAAGTGGCCTCTTCCTCTGCCACATAGTCCTCATCTTCTGAATCTGAGGTTCTCTTCTTCCTTTGTCTCGTGGCAGCCTTTGGCAAATTGCTAGGAGTGCTCCTGCTGCCTTCATCAGATGAACTGGAGGGACTAGTGCCCTCACTCATGACCACTTGTTGCTCTGACAGATTCTGGCTATCACTCTGGTCTGACATGCTGCAAACTGACTGCTGACCCTGTGAGTAGATTATAGAAGAGATAGAGTGGATGAGCATCACAAAATGCAGAGATTTTTGCAAAAAGAATGATCCAAAAACTTAGTTTTAGTTTCCCACTGAAATCATCTCGGATCTACCGATTTTCAAACTCGGTGATACCAAAACAGTTTTGGAACCTAAACTGGTGAACTCGGTAGGACCGAGTCACAGTTCGGTGGCACCGAGACTGCTAGGGTTTCACTGAGTTCAAAAACCGGTCACACCGATAAGTAATTCTCGGTCAGACCGAGTCTCACTTGTGCAATGGCATAAGCCAAATCGGTGGGACCGAGTTTTTCAACTCGGTGGGTCCGAGATGGTTTCGGCGGAGACCTAAACCTAGAATTTTCGAATCAAACCTAACCTATGAGCGTTTTGACTGGATAGAAGTTTATCAAACGTGGCTAGAAACAGTATGATCACAATGTGCTAGGAATCAGATTGAGGAATAGCACAAAGATCAAGTCCATACCCTAGTTCGGATGGGACTTGCTACGGCAGCAACGGCGGGGCAGAATTCCCGTTGACGGCGACGGAAACCAGCGACTGGAGGCTGCTGGCGGTGAGAAGACGATCCGGAGACCTCGAGGGCAGAGCAGGCTATCGCGCGGGCGAAGGGGTTCGGAGAAATTTCCAAATTTTGCCCGTGACTATATATAGCCCGACCCTATCGGTGTGACCGAGTGGAACAACTCGGTGGCACCGAGATTCATAACTGCGCGCAGTTATTGAAACTCGGTGTGACCGAAAGGTTCAAATCGGTTGCACCGAGATCGAAAACCTAGATCAACTTAATGATCTCGGTAGGACCGAAAGTGGAGTATCGGTCAGACCGAGAATCATAAAGAGGTTTTGGAAGTTTAAGTCTATGACGAATCGGGGACTCCGAGCGCTCCTCACACAGAGTGGTTCGAATCTGACTTGATCAAATTTTGTGATGCAGCATGAATATAGTTTGAGACGAGAAAAGCATAGATAGCTAGAGGAGGTTCTTAGGCATTCTTGTCCATCCACTTGGCAAAAAAAAGATAAAGCCAAACAATCAAAGCAACAAGTGGATGTCCTCGAATGAGTAAAATATGCAACCAGCATGCTCACACAATAAGATGGCAAATGAAATATGTGGCAAGGCATGCACAACCAATTCTAGCATCTATCAAGCAATTTGCGATGACTAGGTCATCTATATATGAGTATATTGACTTAGGAGTCAAGTGAGAACACTTGATCATAGGTCATACTCATCGTTTAAGCTCAAGTGGGGTTACCACTTTTACATAAAGCATTGTTGTGTTCACATCTTTAGAGTTGCTTTAGCTCAAGTCTTAGAGTAAAGCTCCCCCTAGATGTGATATCCCTCCTAAGAGGGATGAACTAACCTTGGGTTTTGTCGATGATGACTTCATGTAGATATTGAAGATGTGGATGCTCAATGTTGATGTAGATCTCTTGGAGCTATCCTTTTGAGTGAATTGCACTTTCAATACCTACATGGGTTAGTCCCACAAGGAACAAACAAGGATATCCATAGACATAGAGTGATGCACACAAAAGATGATGTCCATGAAAACTTTTAGGTTACTTTGTCCCTTGTCTTACCAACAAGAGGGTTTGTGACTCCTTGAACTAGTGCAAGATGTGGAAGTTGATTGCACTTGTTCTTGCCAAAATGATAAGAGTGAAGTATGTTGGCGGAGTCACCCTCAAGAACTCTCTAGTTCTTCTTCTTTTGGATCCACATCATCTTGATGGGAATCCTTGGAGTTGTAGTCGTACTTGATGAAGTGGAATTTGAAGTAGTCTTGGGAATCCACTTGACTAAGATCTTAGGAGCTTCTTCAAATGCATCAATTTCCTCTTGAAGCTTGTCCTTGCCTTTTTTCTCGTAGTCTTGTGGTGGAAGATCATCTTGAGCTTGTGTCCCCTTGAAAGAAGTATACTTCTCTTGTTGAGGGACAAACTTTGTCTTGGGGTATTGATCTTCTTCCCATTCAACTCCATTGGCATTGAACTTTCGTTCAAAACCAACACCTTGATTCTTCCGGTGCATTCCTTGCTTGCGCACAATTTCCTCGAATTGCTTACTCCCGGCAAGGCTTTTGTACACTCCTTTCTCTATAATTCCCTTCAATAAGCTATTTTCTTGCTCAAGTGTAACTTGGCTAAGAGAATCATTAGTGGAATCAAGAGAACTACTAGAAGCAACAATATTGGATTTAGCATGATCATTGTTACTACTAGAGGAAGAATATTTCTTGTTAGACTTGACTTGAGGCATGTAAGTGGATAAGAGTAAACGCTTGGCAATGTAAGAAGAACTTTTCTTGCGGAGATCATCATTGATTGCCTTTAAGAACTCATGCTCTTGCTCAAGATTGAGCTTTTCAAAGCGTAGTTTCTCATGAGCTCTTAAAAGTTCTCGATGATCTTCGAAGATAGTGTCATGAGCTAACTTAAGAGTTTTTAGTTCTTTAGTTAGAGCCTGAATCTTCTCCTTATCATTGTCACTCGTTTTAGCATGATTAATTGGTCTTTCATCATAGTATTCATCACTAGAGTCGTCACCAAGCAAATCATCACCTAACAAGTCATCTTCATCACTATTGAAATCAACATACTCGGGGTGTGTTACCTTCGGACCTTTGGCCATGAAGCATCTTCCGATTCCTTCATTTGGTGAGTCAAATATGTCGTAGGAGTTGGTTGACACAAGTGCTAGACCGGCAACACCTTCATCTTGAGTATCTTCGGAGTCGGAGTGATAACTTCTCTCGGAGTGGCTGTCGGAGTCGGAGTCGGATACCCATTCACCAACATGAGCTTGATGTCTTCGTCTTGTGTAGCTCCTTGATGATTTTTCCTTCCTTTCCGAATCCTTGCTTCTCCGTGAGTATCTTCGTTCATAACGATCATCTCTACTCCTTATCTCTCTTGGTGGTGATCCTTTGCTTCTTCTTTTTGGAGAATCTTCTCTTCTCTTGTAGGGAGCCGTACACTCATTGGAATAGTGTCCGGGTCTTCCACAATTGTAACAGTTTCGCTCTCGACTAGAAGATCTTTTGTCATTGTAGGACCTTGACTTGGAGCTTCTATCTTTGCTTCTACTCTTGTAGAACTTGTTGAAGTTCTTCACCATTAAGCTCAATTCTTCATTGAAGTCTTGTTTTTCACTTGATGATGTAGGGGCTTCACATGAGGCTTTATAGGCACCACTTGATTTGTTGTGAAGTTCCTCTTTATCCTTAAGTGACATCTCATGAGCAACAATTCTTCCAATCACCTCCGTTGGCTTGAGATCTTTGTAATTGGGCATCATTTGGATCAATGTGCACACGGTATCATATTTTCCATCCAAGGCTCTTAGGATCTTCTTGATGATGAATCTATCGGTCATCTCTTCACTTCCTAAGCCGGCAATCTCATTTGTGATGAGAGCAAGCCTAGAGTACATTTCAGCGACACCTTCACCATCCTTCATCTTGAACTTGTCAAGTTGGCTTTGAAGCACATCCAACTTGGATTCCTTGATGGAGTCGGTACCTTCGTGCATATCAATCAAAGTGTCCCAATTTTCTTTGCATTCTCAAGGCGGCTGATTTTGTTGAATTCTTCGGGGCACAATCCGTTGAAGAGAATATCGCAAGCTTGATCATTGTATTGCAACATCTTCAACTCATCCGCAGTAGCTTCACGGTTTGGTTCTCTCCCATCAAAGAAGTCACCTTGCAAACCAACACACACAATAGCCCAAATGGTGGGGTTATGTCCAAGAATATGCATTTTCATTTTATGCTTCCAACTAGCAAAATTAGTACCATCAAAGTAAGGACCTCTACGGTGATAATTTCCCTCGCTAGACGCCATACTCTCCTAGGTTGTGAAACCAAGGCTATGACCACCAAAAGCTATGGAGATCAAGCAAATGGAGACCAAAGCTCTAATACCACTTGTAGGATCGAAAGTATGTCTAGAGGGGGGTGATTAGACTACTTGACCAAATAAAAACTTAACCTTTTCCCAATTTTAGTTCTTGGCAGATTTTAGCTAATTTAGGACAAGTCAAGCAATCATCACATAATTCAAGCAAGCATGCAAAGAGTATATAGGCAGCGGAAAGTAAAGCATGCAACTTGCGAGAATGTAAAGGGAAGGGTTTGGAGAATTCAAACGCTATTGGAGACACGGATGTTTTTCCCGTGGTTCGGATAGGTGGTGCTATCCTACATCCACGTTGATGGAGACTTCAACCCATGAAGGGTAACGGTTGCGCGAGTCCACACAGGGCTCCACCCAAGGGCAACGGTTGCGCGAGTCCACACAAGGCTCCACCCATGAAGGGTCCACGAAGAAGCAACCACCCACAAAGGGTCCACGAAGAAGCAACCTTGTCTATCCCACCATGGCCATCGCCCACGAAGGACTTGCCTCACTAGCGGTAGATCTTCACGAAGTAGGCGATCTCCTTGCCCTTACAAACTCCTTGGTTCAACTCCACACTCTTGTCGGAGGCTCCCAAGTGACACCTAGCCAATCTAGGAGACACCACTCTCCAAGAAGTAACAAATGGTGTGTAGGTAATGAACTCCTTGCTCTTGTGCTTCAAATGATAGTCTCCCCAACACTCAACTCTCTCTCATAGGATTTGGATTTGGTGGAAAGAGGGTTTTTGTGGAGAGCAACTTGGGAAGGCTAGAGATCAAGATTCATATGGTAGGAATGGAATGTCTTGATCTCAACACATGAGTAGGTGGTTCTCTCTCAGAACATATGAGTTGGAATGGTGTGTGTGTTCTGATGGCTCTCTCTCGAATGAGAAGGAGGTGGAGGGGTATATATAGCCTCCACACAAAATCCAACCGTTACACAGTTTTCCAATCTTGGTGGGACCGAATCAATAAACTCGGTCGGACCGAAAATGTAAACCTAGTGACCGTTAGGAATTTCGGTGGGACTGACATGCAACTCGGTAGGACCGATTCGGTTAGGGTTTGGGCATTAATCTCGGTGAGACCGATTACACAAACTCGGTGAGACCGAATTTGATAATTAGCTAACCAGAGAGTTGGTCAGGCAAACTCGGTGGGACTGATTTGCTCTTTCGGTGAGACCGAGTGGAACTCGGTGAGACCAAAAAGTTACAAAGGGAAACAGAGAGTTTGCAACCCTTCTCGGTGAGACCGAGATCCCTATCGGTAGGACCGAATTGCTAGGGTTTGGCAGTGGCTAATGACAAGTGAAACTCGGTGGCGCCGGATAGGAAGAATCGGTAGGACCAAGTTTGGCTTGGGGTTTAGGTCATATGTGGATATGGAAAAGTAGTTGAGGGTTTTGGAGCATATCACTAAGCACATGAAGCAAGAGGATCATTAAGCAACACCTCATCCCTCCTTAATAGTATTGGCTTTTCCTAAAGACTCAATGTGATCTTGGGTCACTAAAAAATAAAATGAAGAGTCTTGAGCTTTTGAGCTTGAGCCAATCCTTTGTCCTTAGCATTTTGAGGGTTCCACTTTCACATCCATGCCATGCCAAACATTGAGCTTTCCTGAAATAATCATCTTGGAATAGCATTAGCTCAATGAGCTATATGTTGTTATGAATTACCAAAACCACCTAGGGATAGTTGCACTTTCAGTTATGTCCAAGAATATGCATTTTCATCTTATGCTTCCAACTAGCAAAATTAGTACCATCAAAGTAAGGACCTCTACGATGGTAATTTCCCTCACTAGACGCCATACTCTCCTAAGTTGTGAAACCAAGGCTATGACTTCCAAAAGCTATGAAAATCAAGGCAAATGGAGACTAAAGCTCTGATACCACTTGTAGGATCGAAAGTATGTCTAGAGGGGGGTGATTAGACTACTTGACCAAATAAAAATCTATCCTTTTCCCAATTTTAGTTCTTGGCAGATTTTAGCAACTTTGGACAAGTCAAGCAATCTTAACACAATTCAAGCAAGCATGCATCGAGTATATGAGCAGTGGAAAGTAAAGCATGTAACTTGCAAGAATGTAAAGGGAAGGGTTTGGAGGATTCAAACGCAATTGGAGACACAGATGTTTTGTCATGGTTCCGATAGGTGGTGCTATCGTACATCCACGTTGATGGAGACTTCAACCCATGAAGGGTAACGGTTGCGCGAGTCCACGGAGGGCTCCACCCACGAAGGGTCCACGAAGAAGCAACCTTGTCTATCCCACCATGGCCATCGCCCACGAAGGACTTGCCTCACTAACGGTAGATCTTCACGAAGTAGGCGATCTCCTTGCCCTTACAAACTCCTTGCTTCAACTCCACAATCTTGTTGGAGGCTCCCAAGTGACACCTAGCCAATCTAGGAGACACCACTCTCCAAGAAGTAACAAATGGCGTGTTGATGATGAACTCCTTGCTCTTGTGCTTCAAATGATAGTCTCCCCAACACTCAACTCTCTCTCACAGGATATGGATTTGGTGGAAAGAATATTTGAGTGGAAAGCAACTTGGGGAAGGCTAGAGATCAAGATTCATATGGTAGGAATGGAATATCTTGGTCTCAACACAAGTGTAGGTGGTTCTCTTTCAGAAAATATAGGTTGGAAGTGTAGGTTTGTTCTGATGGCTCTCTCTACGAATGAAGAGGAGGTGGAGGGGTATTTATAGCATCCACACAAAATCTAACCGTTACACATAACTTCCCAAACTCGGTGAGACCGAATGATTAAACTCGGTCGGACCGATTCAGCAAAGCTAGTGACCATTAGGGTTTTCAGTGGGACCGACATGCAACTCGGTAGGACCGATATGATTAGGGTTAGGGCATAACGTAATATCGATGAGACCGATTACACAAACTCGGTGAGACTAATTTTGGTAATAAGCTAGCCAGAGAGTTGGTCAAGTAAACTCGATGGGACCGATCGCTCATTTCGGTGAGACCGAAACGTTACAAAGGGAAAACAGAGAGTTTACATTGCAATCTCGGTGGGACCGATCTCTCATCTCGGTGAGACCGAAATGTTATGAAGGGAAACAGAGAGATTACAACCCCATCTCGGTGAGACCGAGATCCCTATCGGTGAGACCGATTTGCCTAGGGTTTGTGGCAGTGGCTAAGACATTTGAAACTCGGTGGCGCCGGATAAGAAGAATCAGTGGGGCCGAATTTGACTTTTGGTTTAGGTCATATGTGGATGTGAGAAAGTAGTTGAGGGTTTTGGAGCATATCACTAAGCATTTTGAGCAAGAACCTCAATAAGAAACACCTCATCCCTCCTTGATAGTATTGGTTTTTCCTATAGACTCAATGTGATCTTGGATCACTAAAATAGAAAATGTAGAGTCTTGAGCTTTGAGCTTGAGCCAATCCTTTGTCCTTAGCATTTTGAGGGGTCCACTTTTCTCATCCATGCCATGCCAATCATTGAGCTTTCCTGAGATATTAATCTTGAAATAGCATTATCTCAATGAGCTATATGTTGTTAGGAATTACCAAAACCACCTAGGGATAGTTGCACTTTCAGAAACCTATGGCCCCGGGTCTACTTTACATCATATTAATTTCCCGTCAACTAGCTATTTCTGTCGCTGTTTATTTTGCAATCTTTATTGTCCAATCTATACAATAAAAATACCAAAAATATTTATCTTATTATCTTTATTAGATCTCACTTTTGCAAGTGGCTGTGAAGGGAGTGAAAACCCCTTTATCGCGTTGGTTGCAAGGTTCTTATTTGTTTGTGCAGCTACTAGGCGACTTGCGTGTAGTCTCATACTGGATTGATACCTTGGTTCTCAAAAACTGAGTGAAATACTTATGCTACTTTGTTGCACCACCCTTTCCTCTTCAAGGGAAAACCAACACATGCTCAAGAGGTAGCAACGTATCACGCCGCTACGAGACCCAGCAGCAGATCCGGGCGAGGGAAGCCACGCACGCCACCCGCATCACTGTCGAGCTGGCTCTGAACTCGCCGAAGCCGGAGGAGGAGGAGCCGGGGGAAGAGGAGGAGGAGGAGGAGGAGATGGCTTCGATGGAGGTGGAGGAGGCAGACCAGCAGGTGCCGGCTTCAACATGGAGCAGGCGGAGGTGGAGTTTGTCGTCGCCCAGTCTGACGAGATGGCCGAGCAGTAGGCCATCCTGGAGTCCATCCAGGATGAGGCCTATGTGGAGGCCAATCGGGCGTTCCTACGACGGGAGCAAACAGAGTTTGATGTGCTCTTCACCGAGCTCGACGCGAAGATAGAGGCGGAGGAGGCCGGAGCGGAGCAGCCGGAGGAGTCGGAGCTGCAGCTGCCGCCCATGCTGCCGGAGCCGGGCACGGAGATCATCGTGATCTCCGACGAGGAGTAGCTAGGATCGACGTAGTATATAGGTTTCTTTCCTTTTGCATGTCTTTGTATGGATATAAGAATCGAGTATGAGATGTGCAGATGCAACAAATGAAATTTGAGGTGTGCCCGGTTGATGTCGCTTGAAGCTACGTCGGTATTTCCCCAAAGAGGAAGGGATGATGCAGCACAACGGCAGTAGGTATTTCCCTTAGATATGAAACCAAGGTTATCGAACCAGTAGGAGAACCAAGCAACACAACATAAGCAGTCCCTGCACACAGATAACAAATCCTCGCAACCCATCGTGTTAAAGGGGTTGTCAATCCCTTTCGGGTAACGGTGCCAAAAATTGGTGCGTGGCGCGAGAAAGTTGTAATAGATTAAATAAATATATCGCAAATAAAATAAAGTGCAGCAAAGTATTTTTGGGTTTTTTGATTAATAGATCTGAAAATAAATGCAAGAGAAAAGTAGATCGCAAAGGCAAATAAATGAGAAAGAAGACCCGGGGGCCGTAGGTTTCACTAGTGGCTTCTCTCAAGAAAAATAGCAAACAGTGGGTAAACAAATTACTGTTGGGCAATTGATAAACCTCAAATAATTGTGACGATATCCAGGCAATGATCATTACATAGGCATCACGTCCAAGATTAGTAGACCGACTCCTGCCTGCATCTACTATTATTACTCCACACATCAACCGCTATCCAGCATGCATCTAGTGTATTAGGTTCATGGAGAAACGGAGTAATGCAATAAGAACGATGACATGATGTAGACAAGATCTATCTATGTAGAGATAGATCCCATCATTTTATCCTTAGTAGCAACGATACACACGTGTTGTTTCCCTTTCTGTCACTGGGATCAAGCACCGTAAGATCGAACCCACTACAAAGCACATCTTTCCATTGCAAGATAAATAGATCAAGTTGGGAAAATAAAACCCAAATATCGGAGAAGAAATACGAGGCTATAAGTAATCATGCATGTAAGAGATCAAAGAAACTCAAATAACTTTCGTGGATATATAAAGATAGATCTGATCATAAACTCAAAGTTCATCGATCCCAACAAACACACCGCAAAAGAGTTGCATCATATGGATCTCCAAGAGACCATTGTATTGAGAATCAAGAGAGAGAGAGATGAAGCCATCTAGCTACTAACTACGGAGCCGAAGGTCTACAAAGAACTACTCACGCATCATCGGAGAGGCACCAATGGAGGTGGTGAACCCCATCCGAGATGGTGTCTAGATTGGATTTGGTGGTTCTGGACTCTGCAGCGGTTAGATGAATATTTCATCGACTCCCCTATGTTTCTAGGATTTTTGGGGTATTTATAGAGAAAAGAGGCGGTTCGGGGGGCACCCGAGGTGGACACAACCCACCAGGGTGCGCCTGGGCCTCCTGGCGTGCCCTGGTGGGCTGTCCCCTCCTCAGGATTCCCCCAGGTGCAACCAGGGCCCATCATGTGAAGGAAATATGCCCTAGAGGCAATAATAAAGTTATTATTTATTTCCTTATTTCATGATAAATGTTTATTATTCATACTAGAATTGTATTAACCGGAAACATAATACATGTGTGAATACATAGACAAACAGAGTGTCACTAGTATGCCTCTACTTGACTAGCTCGTTGATCGAAGATGGTTATGTTTCCTAACCATAGACAAAGAGTTGTTATTTGATTAACGGGATCACATTATTAAGAGAATGATGTGATTGACATGACCCATTCCATTAGCTTAGCACCCGATCGTTTAGTATGTTGCTATTGCTTTCTTCATGACTTATACATGTTCCTATGACTATGAGATTATGCAACTCCCGTTTGCCGGAGGAACACTTTGTGTGCTACCAAACATCACAACGTAACTGGGTGATTATAAAGGAGCTCTACAGGTGTCTCCAAAGGTAAATGTTGGGTTGGCATATTTCGAGATTAGGATTTGTCACTCCGATTGTCGGAGAGGTATCTCTGGGCCCTCTCGGTAATACACATCACATAAGCTTTGCAAGCATTGCAACTAATAAGTTAGTTGCGAGATGATGTATTACGAAACGAGTAAAGAGACTTGCCGGTAACGAGATTGAACTAGGTATTGAGATACCACGATCGAATCTCGGGCAAGTAACATACCGATGACAAAGGGAACAACGTATGTTGTTATGCGGTCTGACTGATAAAGATCTTCATACAATATGTGGGAGCCAATATGAGCATCCAGGTTCCGCTATTGGTTATTGACCGGAAACGTGTCTCGGTCATGTCTACATTGTTCTCGAACCCGTAGGGTCCACACACTGTAGGTTTCGATGACAGTTATATTATGAGTTTATGAGTTTTGATGTACCGAAGTTAGTTCGGAGTCCCGGATGTAATCACGGACATGATGAGGAGTCTCAAAATGGTCGAGACATAAAGATTGATATATTGGATGGCTATATTCGGACACCGGAAGTGTTCCGGGTGATTTCAGAGAAAACCGGAGTGCCGGAGGGTTACCGGAAACCCCCCGAGAGAAGTAATGGGCCTTACGGGCCCTAGTGGAGAGAGAGAGGGGTGGCCAGGGTGGTCCGCACGCCCCCTCCCCCTCTGGTCCGAATTGGACTAGGAGAGGGGGGCGGCGCCCCCCTTCCCTTCTCCCTCTCCCCCTTCCTTTTCCCCTCCTAGTAGGAGTAGGAAAGAGGGGAGTCCTACTCCTACTAGGAGGAGGACTCCTCCTCCTTGGCGCACCCTAGGGCCGGCCGGCCTCCTCCCCTTGCTCCTTTATATACGGGGCCAGGGGGCAACCCTAGACACACAAGTTGATCCACGTGATCGTTTTCTTAGCCGTGTGCGGTGCCCCCTTCCACCATACTCCTCGATAATATTGTAGCGGTGCTTAGGCGAAGCCCTGCGATGGTAGAACATCAAGATCGTCACCACGCCGTCGTGCTGACGAAACTCTTCTCTGACACTTTGCTGGATCGGAGTCCGGGGATCGTCATCGAGCTGAACGTGTGCTAAAAATCGGAGGTGCCGTAGTTTCAGAGCTTGATCGGTCGGGCCGTGAAGACGCACGACTACATCAACCGCGTTGTCATAATGCTTCCGCTGTCGGTCTACAAGGGTACGTAGATCACACTCTCCCCTCTCATTGCTATGCATCACCATGATCTTGCGTGTGCGTAGGAATTTTTTTGAAATTACTACGTTCCCCAACAGTGGTATCAGAGCTAGGTTTTATGCGTTGATGTTGTGCACGAGTAGAACACAAGTGAGTTGTGGGCGATATAAGTCATACTGCTTACCAGCATGTCATACTTTGGTTCAGCAGTATTGTTGGATGAAGCGGCCCGGACCGACATTACGCGTACGCTTACGCGAGACTGGTTCTACCGACGTGATTTGCACACAGGTGGCTGGCGGGTGTCAGTTTCTCCAACTTTAATTGAACCGAGTGTGGCTATGCCCGGTCCTTGCGAAGGTTAAAACAGCACCAACTTGACAAACTATCGTTGTGGTTTTGATGCGTAGGTAAGAACGGTTCTTGCTAAGCCCGTAGCAGCCACGTAAAACTTGCAACAACAAAGTAGAGGACGTCTAACTAGTTTTTGCAGGGCATGTTGTGATGTGATATGGTCAAGACGTGATGAGATATAAGTTGTTATATGAGATAATCATGTTTTGTTGAAGTTATCGGCAACTAGCAAAAGCCTTATGGTTGTCTCTCTATTGCATAATATGCAAGCGCCAAATAATTGCTTTACTTTATCGCGATGCGATAGCAATAGTTGCAAGAGCAGTAGTTGGCGAGACGACCGTGTGATGACACATTGATATAGATCAAGATGATGGAGATCATGGTGTCATGCCGGTGATGATGGAAATCATGACGATACTTTGGAGATAGAGATCAAAGGCACAAGATGATGATGGCCATATCATGTCACATATTTTGATTGCATGTGATGTTTATCTTTTATACATCTTATTTTTCTTAGTTCGACGGTAGCATTTTAAGATGATCTCTCGCTAATTATCAAGAAGTGTTCTCCCTGAGTATGCACCGTTGCGAAAGTTCTTCTGCTGAGACACCACGTGATGATCGGGTGTGATAGGCTCTACGTTCAAATACAATGGGTGCAAAACAGTTGCACATGCGGAATACTCAGGTTAAACTTGACGAGCCTAGCATATAACAGATATGGCCTCGGGACATGGAGACCGAAAGGTTGAGCGTGAATCATATAGTAGATATGATCAACATAGTGATGTTCACCAATGAAGCTACTCCATCTCACGTGATGATCGGACATGGTTTAGTTGATTTGGATCACGTGATCACTTAGAGGATTAGAGGGATGTCTATCTAAGTGGGAGTTCTTAAGTAATATGATTAATTGAACTTTAATTTATCATGAACTTAGTCCTGGTAGTATTAGCATATCTATGTTGTAGATCAATAGCTCGCGTTGTTGCTTTCATATGTTTATTTTGATATGTTCCTAGAGAAAATTGTGTTGAAAGATGTTAGTAGCAATGATGTGGATTGGATCCGTGATCTGAGGTTTATCCTCATTGCTGCACAGAAGAATTATGTCCTTGATGCACCACTAGGTGACAGACCTATTGCAGGATCAGATGTAGACGTTATGAACATTTGGCTAGCTCAATATGATGACTACTTGATAGTTTAGTGCACCATGCTTAACGGCTTAGAATCGGGACTTCAAAGACGTTTTGAACGTCATGGACCATATGAGATGTTCCAGGAGTTGAAGTTAATATTTCAAGCAAATACCCGAGTTAAGAGATATGAAGTCTCCAACAAGTTCTATAGCTAAAAGATGGAGGAGAATAGCTCAAGCAGTGAGCATGTGCTCAGATTGTCTGGGTACTACAATCGCTTGAAACAAGTGGGAGTTAATCTTCCAGATAAAATAGTGATTGACAGAATTCTCTAGTCACCATCACCAAGTTAGTAGAACTTCGTGATGAACTATGATATGCAAGGGATAAACGGAAACGATCCCCAAGCTCTTCGTAATGCTGAAATCGACGAAGGTAGAAATCAAGAAAAATATCAAGTGTTGATAGTAGACAAGACCACTAGTTTCAAGAAAAGGGCAAAGGGAAGAAGGGGAATTTCAAGAAGAACGGCAAGCAAGTTGCTGCTCAAGTGAAGAAGCCCAAGTCTGGTCCTAAGCCTGAGACTAAGTGCTTCTACTTCAAAGGGACTGGTCACTGGAAGCGGAACTACCCCAAGTGATTGGCGGATAAGAAGGATGGCAAAGTGAACATAAGTATATTTGATATACATGTTATTGATGTGTACTTTACTAGTGTTTATAGCAACCCCTCAGTATTTGATACTAGTTCAGTTGCTAAGATTAGTAACTCGAAACGGGAGTTGCAGAATAAACAGAGACTAGTTAAGGGTGAAGTGACGATGTGTGTTGGAAGTGGTTCCAAGATTGATATGATCATCATCGCACACTCCCTATACTTTCGGGGTTAGTGTTGAACCTAAATACGTGTTATTTGGTGTTTGCGTTGAGCATGAATATGATTTGATCATGTTTATTGTAATACAATTATTCATTTAAGTAAGAGAATAAAATGTTGTTCTGTTTACATGAATAAAACCTTATATGGTTACACACCCAATGAAAATAGTTCATTGGATCTTGATCGTAGTGATACACATATTCATAATATTGAAGCCAAAAGATGCAAAGTTAATAATGATAGTGCAACTTATTTGTGGCACTGCCGTTTAAGTCATATTGGTGTAAAGCGCATGAAGAAACTCCATGCTGATGGGATTTTGGAATCACTTGATTATGAATCACTTGATGCTTGCGAACTATGTCTCTTGAGCAAGATGACTAAGACTCCATTCTCCGGAACAATGGAGCGAGCAACAAACTTATTGGAAATAATACATACTGATGTATGCGGTCCAATGAGTATTAAGGCTCGCGGCAAGTATCATTATTTTCTAATCTTCATAGATGATTTGAGCAGATATGAGTATATCTACTTGATGAAACACAAGTCTGAAATATTTGAAAAGTTCAAAGAATTTCAGAGTGAAGTGGAGAATTATCGTAACAAAAATAAAAGTTTCTACGATATGATCGCAGAAGTAAAATATTTGAGTTATGAGTTTGGTCTTCAATTAAAACTATGTGGAATAGTTTCACAAATTCATGCCACCTGGAACACCACAGCATAATGGTGTGTTCGAACGTCATAACCATACTTTATTGGATATAGTGCAATCTATGATGTTTCTTACCGATTTACCACTATAGTTTTGGGGTTATGCATTAGAGACAGCTGCATTCACGTTAAATAGGGCAGCATCTAAATCTGTTGAGACGACACAATCTGAACTGTGGTTTGGCAAGAAACCAAAGTTGTCGTTTCTTAAAGTTTGGGGTTGTGATGCTTATATGAAAAAGTTTCATCCTGATAAGCTCAAACCCAAATCGGACAAATATGTCTTCATAGGATACCCAAAGGAGACTGTTGGGTACACCTTCTATTAGGGGTGGGCATAAAAACCGACGAACCGAAGACCGAACCGAAGCCGATACCGAAAAAACCGAATTTATGGTTTTTCTTGCTGCTACAGGAAATTTCGGTTTCTAGTTGTATTAACCGAATTAAATTCGGCAGGTTCGGTTTTATACGGAATCACCGAAACAAAAACCGAAGTAACCTCAAAGAACAGAACAAAGCCTGCCTTCTTGGTGCCCATGTAGCTAACAACAAAAAGAAACGACGTAGCCAGGCTACGGCCGCTCGCGAGTCCCACAATCACGTGTGGCCGCACTCGCTTGGGCTGACCACACGTACGTGGTACTATGAAGGCCCAATTTTCTTGTGCATAGCATCTCCCAGCCCATGTAACTCTTCGCTAAAAAAGCAGTGTGTGTGCGAGCGTCCGGCCGGCAAGACTTTAGTCCCACATCGCCTGGCTGCTGAGAAAACGTGGAGACTTGCGGCTATATTAGAGGGTACTCTGACCACAGTCTATAAAGGCAAGGTACAATCGGTATTAACCGAATACCGTACCGAATCAGTCGGTTAACCGAATTTTCGGTTTTCTGATTTATGTTGGCATTTTCGGTTTCTAGTTTTGCAAACCGAATTTGAATAAAAACCGAATGGTAGAAACCAAAAATTCGGTTTATACCGAATGCCCACCCCTACCTTCTATCACAGATCCAAAAGGCAAGTTATTCATTGCTGAGAATGGATCCTTTCTAGAGAAGGAGTTTCTCTCGAAAGAAGTGAGTGGGAGGAAAGTAGAACTTGATGAGGTAACTGTACCTGCTCCCTTATTGGAAAGTAGTTCATCACAGAAATCTGTTCCTGTGACTACTAGACCGATTAGCAAGGAAGCTAATGATGATGATAATGTAACTTCAGATCAAGTTACTACCGAACCTCGTAGGTAAACCGGAGTGAGATCCGCACCAGAGTGGTACGGTAATCCAGTTCTGGAGGTCATGTTACTTGACCATGACAAGCCTACGAACTATGAGGAAGCGATGATGAGCCCAGATTCCGCGAAATGGCTTGAGGCCATGAAATCTGAGATGAGATCCATGTATGAGAACAAAGTATGGACTTTGATTGACTTGCCCAATGATCGGCGAGCCATTGAGATTAAATGGATCTTCAAGAGGAAGACGGACGCTGATAGTAGTGTTACTATCTACAAAGCTAGAATTGTCGCAAAAAGGTTTTCGACAAGTACAAGGTGTTGACTACGATGAGAGTTTCTCACTCGTATCTATGCTTAAGTCTGTCCAAATCATGTTAGCAATTGCCGCATTTTACGAAATCCGCAAAATGGATAAACAAAACTGCATTCCTTACTGGATTTATTAAAGAAGAGTTGTATATGATACAACCAAAAGGTTTTGAAAATCCTAAAGGTGCTAACAAAATGTGCAAGCTCCAGCGATCCATCTATGGACTGGTGCAAGCATCTCAGAGTTGGAATATGCGCTTTGATGAGATGATCAAAGCATATAGTTTTATACAGACTTGCGGTGAAGCCTGTATTTACAAGAAAGTGAGTGGGAGCTCTGTAGCATTTCTGATATTATATGTGGATGCCATATTGCTAATCGAAAATGATATAGAATTTCTGGATGGCATAAAAGGATACTTGAATAAGAGTTTTTCAATGAAAGACCTCGGTGAAGCTGCTTACATATTGGGCATTAAGATCTATAGAGATAGATCAAGACGCTTAATTGGACTTTCACAAAGCACATACCTTGACAAAGTTTTGAAGAAGTTCAAAATGGATCAAGCAAAGAAAGGATTCTTGCCTGTGTTACAAGGTGTGAAGTTGAGCAAGACTCAAAGCCTGACCACGGCAAAAGATAGAAAGAGAATGAAAGTCATTCCCTATGCCTCAGCCATAGGTTCTATAAAGTATGACATGTTGTGTACCAGATCTATTGTATACCCTACACTATTTTTGGCAAGGGAGTACAATAGTGATCTAGGAGTAGATCACTGGACATCGGTCAAAATTATCCTTAGTGGAATAAGGATATGTTTCTCGATTATGGAGGTGACAAAAGGTTCATCGTAAAGGGTTACGTCGATGCAAGTTTTGACACTGATCTAGATGACTCTAAGTCTCAATCTGGATACATATTGAAAGTGGGAGCAATTAGCTAGAGTAGCTCCGTGCAGAGCATTGTTGACATAGAAATTTGCAAAATACTTACGGATCTGAATGTGACAGACCCGTTGACTAAAATTATCTCACAAGCAAAACATGATCACACCTTAGTACTCTTTGGGTGTTAATCACATAGCGATGTGAACTAGATTACTGACTCTAGTAAACCCTTTGGGTGTTGGTCACATGTCGATGTCAACTATGGGTGTTAATCACATGATGATGTGAACTATCGATGTTAATCACATGGTGATGTGATCTAGATTATTGACTCTAGTGCAAGTGGGAGACTGAAGGAAATATGCCCTAGAGGCAATAATAAAGTTATTATTTATTTCCTTATTTCATGATAAATGTTTATTATTCATTCTAGAATTGTATTAACCGGAAACATAATACATGTGTGAATACATAGACAAACAGAGTGTCACTAGTATGCCTCTACTTGACTAGCTCATTGATCAAAGATGGTTATGTTTCCTAACCATAGACAAAGAGTTGTTATCTGATTAATGGGATCACATTATTAAGAGAATGATGTGATTGACATGACCCATTCCATTAGCTTAGCACCCGATCATTTAGTATGTTGTTATTGCTTTCTTCATGACTTATACATGTTCCTATGACTATGAGATTATGCAAATCCCGTTTGCCGGAGGAACACTTTGTGTGCTACCAAACGTCACAACGTAACCGGGTGATTATAAAGGAGCTCTACAGGTGTCTCCAAAGGTAAATGTTGGGTTGGCATATTTCGAGATTAGGATTTGTCACTCTGATTGTCGGAGAGGTATCTCTGGGCCCTCTCGGTAATGCACATCACATAAGCCTTGCAAGCATTGCAACTAATAAGTTAGTTGCGAGATGATGTATTACGAAACGAGTAAAGAGACTTGCCGGTAACGAGATTGAACTAGGTATTGAGATACCGACGATCGAATCTCGGGCAAGTAACATACCGATGACAAAGGGAACAACGTATGTTGTTATGCGGTCTGACCGATAAAGATCTTCGTAGAATATGTGGGAGCCAATATGAGCATCCAGGTTCCGCTATTGGTTATTGACCGGAGACGTGTCTCGGTCATGTCTACATTGTTCTTGAACCTGTAGGGTCCGCACACTCTAGGTTTCGATGATAGTTATATTATGAGTTTATGAGTTTTGATGTACCGAAGTTAGTTCGGAGTCCCGGATGTGATCACGAACATGACGAGGAGTCTCGAAATGGTCGAGACATAAAGATTGATATATTGGACGGCTATATTCGGACACCGGAAGTGTTCTGGGTGATTTCGGAGAAAACCGGAGTGCCGGAGGGTTACCGGAAACCCCCCGGGAGAAGTAATGGGCCTTATGGGCCCTAGTGGAGAGAGAAAGGGGCGGCCAGGGTGGGCCGCGCGCCCCTCCCCCTCTGGTCCGAATTGGACTAGGAGAGGGGGGGGGGCGGTGCCCCCCTTTCCTTCTCCCTTTCCCCCTTCCTAGTAGGAGTAGGAAAGAGGGGAGTCCTACTCCTATTAGGAGGAGGACTCCTCCTCCTTGGCGCGCCCTAGGGCCGGACGGCCTCCTCCCCTTGCTCCTTTATATACGGGGGCAGGGGGCACCCCTAGACACACAAGTTGATCCACGTTATCGTTTTCTTGGCCGTGTGCGGTGCCCCCTTCCACCA
Organism: Triticum dicoccoides; assembly: GCF_002162155.2. Classification (NCBI taxonomy): domain Eukaryota; kingdom Viridiplantae; phylum Streptophyta; class Magnoliopsida; order Poales; family Poaceae; genus Triticum; species Triticum dicoccoides. The sequence continues at coordinate 670,771,572 of NC_041388.1, read as the reverse complement.
TACTCCTCGATAATATTGTAGCGGTGCTTAGGCGAAGCCCTGCGACGGTAGAACATCAAGATCGTCACGACGCCGTCGTGCTGACGGAACTCTTCCCCGACACTTTGCTGGATCAGAGTCCGGGGATCGTCATCGAGCTGAACGTGTGCTAAAACTCGGAGGTGCCGTAGTTTCGGTGCTTGATCGGTCGGGCCGTGAAGACGTACGACTACATCAACCGCGTTGTCATAACGCTTCCGCTGTCGGTCTACGAGGGTACGTAGATCACACTCTCCCCTCTCGTTGCTATGCATCACCATGATCTTGCATGTGCGTAGGATTTTTTTTGAAATTACTACGTTCCCCAACAACATGTTCCTTCTGGTCCATAAAAAATCTCCGTAAAGTTTTGTGGCATTTGGACTCCGTCTGATATTGATTTTCTGCGATGTAAAAACACGGAAAAAACAGGAAGTGACACTTGGCACTATGTCAATAGGTTAGTACAAAAAATGATATAAAATGATTATAAAACATTCAAGATTGATAATATAACAGCATGGAACAATCAAAAATTATAGATATGTTGGAGACGTATCACCGGTCACTGCTGCGGGCGCGTCCGCGGGCGTTTGAGGGGCCGGATTTGCCATATGTGGCTGTAGATGCTCTTATCTTTGATGGCCTTTGAGTGATGTAGGTGCGGAGGACCTCAACCCCCTCGCCCGCTGGCGGGAGGGATCTTGTTCTCATTCTTGTTAGGTTCAACATCCTGGTTAGGGCTGTGTGGTGGCGGTGATTGATGGAGCTAAATTCAGCAGATCTCAAGTTAGGGGTCCCAAATTGGTGATCTCGGCTGGATGGTAACAAAACGAACAAGAGACACAATGTTTATCTAGGTTCGGACCCTCTCAAAGAGGTAAAACCCTATGTTCTGCTTCTGTTTTTATTGATTGTGATGGGTTACAAAGTACATGGTGATCTATGTAGATATTGTATGAATGTATCTAACTTTGCCCTATGGACTAAACCTATCGGCTTATACAAGGACTGGAGTATCTAGGGTTACATGTAGGTTGGTTACATCTACTGATAAGCTTGCTGATGATTTGAACATGCCTTGAAATGTGCGCCAGGTCTTCGGAGGATTCCAACTTGAGCATGCCGGGACCATGGTAAACATGGCCCATTCTTTGGTTGTGTTGGGTCCTCGGCCCGGCCCATGACTTGGCAGGCCGACGTGGTTTGCACCCCCTAGTGCAGAACACCGTCAGCGATGTCGAATAATGTCTCCCACGTTATATCCCCATCCCGATGGTGCATCTAGTTTCGTCGGTGGGTGTGTGGAGGTGTGTCTTCGTCGGATTTCACGAGATTTGGTCGGCGCTGGTTTCGACGGATCGGTCTGGATCCGATTTTTGTTCATTTTTGTTTGGGTGTTTATATTTTTGATCCTTCCAATATATGACTTTCTTCATCGACGATGACTGCTGCTCTGGTGCGCTGGTACTTTGGGGCCTTAGCACGACAATTTTTCCGACTGTCACTACAACAAGATTTACCTGGCTCCGGTGAGAGAGGGGTGATGACGGCGACACACCTTCTGCTCGCAGTCATCTAGGAGGTCCACGGACCTGCTTGTTCTTTTTATTACCTTCCGCTCGCTGTGGGAGCAGAAGCACCGTGTCATCAAACGAGAAAAACGAGGGGGCAACACATATCGGACACACAATGCGTACTACCGGACAGGAACGGACTACGTCTTCCGGCGACGGGGGCCTTGACACTAGAACCTTCTCCCCTCTCCTATCCGCACCGACCCTGACAGCCCGCTCCACGCGGCCGGGCCCACCTACCCCGCATCACGCAAGGCGATCCCAGCCGTCCGTCCCCGCCTCAAGGCCCCTCTCCGCCGCCCGATCCTCAGCCCACAGCCGTTCTTCCTCCTCCGGCAAAGCGAACGCTCGTACAAAAGCGAGAGAAAAGAGGGGAACGGGCGGACGGACGGACGAACTCGCGCACACAGCACGGCACAAGCCACAAACCCCTCCCCCTCCCCCTCTCTCACACTCCACACACCGGATCGGGGCGGAGGCCGGCCGGATCGACCCTCGGGCCAGCGGCATGGGCGGGGCGGGCGGCGAGCCCGCGGGAGCGGCCGCGGCCGCGCAGGCGACGCTGCACATCCGCGGCACCAGCGGGAACAAGTTCGCGGTGCGGGCCGACCTGGGCGCCACCGTCGGGGAGTTCAAGGCGGTCGTCGCCGAGAGCTGCGACGTGCCCGCGCCGCAGCAGCGGCTGATCTACAAGGGCCGGATCTTGAAGGACGACCAAACCCTAGCCAGCTACGGTGCGTGCGTGCGCTCCCTCCCCCCCTCCCTGAGAAGCTTGGGCTTCGGCGCGACTTCCTGTAGTCTATTCCGCGTGGCTGATGATGTGGTTAGTCAGGTCTGATGCTTGCGCTGCGTTGGTCTGCTTATGGTGGTGCCTCTATGTTGGATGCAATGCCCGCCTCACTTGCTTTGCTAGGAGGTGGGCGAGATGCAGCTTAGCACTTTCGAGAATGTATGCGATGGGTGTCTTATAATTTTCTGTGGTCCTTGCCTCCTTGGTTGATGGATTGGTGCAGAGGCATAGCCCAATAAGTAGCCTCAGGCGTTGAATGATAGCACACCTTAGTGAACATTATGCTATATAAGTGAAATGAACGCTGCTCTGATGCCTCCACATGAATGTAGTTCCAGACACCATGGCGCCATGCAAGTGCCAGTGTCACGTCTGCACTTTGCGTTGGTAAGCAAAAAAATCCTAGGTGCTGGCATACAGACAGTAAGCATGCACGAATCAACTCATCTTGCTGGATTGCAGCATGACAGCACCTTAGCAGCCACTGATTTAGCCACTAGGAAGGCTATTGTTAATGCTTTCGGGTTCCCGCCCATAACTGTATTTAGATTGGTTTCAAGTGCTTGTTATTAGGGTTACGTGTTATCAACCATTGTCATCCACGTGTAACGTGTTTTCATTCAGCCGGCACGATGCTATTATTCCTATTATGGCATTAAAGTCTTGTCGTGTTTCGACAACAATAGAAACCATCTTTTATTGCATTATCCACGTGGTACTCTTCATCAAACAGGAAATTCTGTTTGAAACTACTGCAAAGTTTTAGTGCATCCTCGCCTATTTTAATATGTACCTACAAATTACCATATCAGATCTACTGTTCTGTAGATATCGTTTTGTACATGTATTTAAGTAGTTTTGATCTTCATGAAAAAGGTTTTTTCTCTAACCATTGCTTCATTGCTTCATGTTCATGTTTGGTGCTTGGCAAAGTTGAATAAGCTAGCACTTTTGCTGCAAGTCACAACATCAACATGACATGTTTAGCTTGTTCCTTTGGACAAGTATGAGTAAACTTGCCATACATTGCTATCCTAACATACTTGAACTGGCCATACAAAGAATATGTATAATTTGGAAAATTCCTTGCAATTGTCATTAACTCCATTCAATAAAAAGGAACTAAACGTGGACAAATTTCTCATGCCAGACTGGTACCTCCAGTAAAAAAAATCCAACTATCTTTATTTGACAATCTATTGGAAAGATTTTTTTTGTTTTCATGCCTTTGAGCTATGTGTCACAAGTCATGACAGAACAATATGGAGCCACATCATATCTGCGTGTTTTAGTGTGTGAAATGTAAGTACAGAAGATCCTGTCCAGTTAAGTCAGCACTTCCAGAACACGCTAACTTTGGATATAGAAATGCCCTTTGTGATTGTGTAGGACCGACTGCTTTATATAGAGTTGCTGTCAGTAGTCTGTTGCTTGATTCTAGGAACTTCAGTAGGTACACACAGATTTGAAGCACAAACGAAGTGATCATTCTAATAACTTACCTGTCCATGTGCTTCAGGATTATGGATGGTGATGCATGGAAGTACACCTTGTTAATTTTACAAATTCACTCTCATTCTGGTGCATTTTCCCCCTTCCCTTTTGAAGGTGCGGAGACCGATCACACCATCCATATGGTGCGGGGTGCTGCACCACCAGCAACATCGGCTCAAGTGTGTCGACCGAGACTCAGCTAAATCTCAGTTGACTGATATTTAGCAAGCCCGAGCGATAAAAGCAATTCCAACTCTCCACACTTATTTTTGAAGTTCTTTTTTCTGGAGCGGTTGATGGAATTTCATCTTCTTCCATGAGTCGATGCAAAAGCTTAGCACCGTAACAACTAGGGAGCAGAGCAGTACTGTGTCAAATGACAAAAACGAGGGAGCAACACGTATCGGACACACAATGCATACTACCGGACAGGACGGACTACGTGTTCCGGCGACGGGGCCTTGACACTAGAACCTTCTCCACTCCCATTCACACCAACCCTGACAGCCTGTTCCACGCGGCGGGGTCTACCTACCCCACATCACGCAAAGCGTTCCCAACCGTCCATCCCATGCCACACGCCCTCGCTTAGATCTCCCCCACAACCACTCTTGCTCATCTGGCGAAGCGAACGCTCGTACAAAAGCGAGAGAAAAGAGGAGAATGGACGAACTCGCGCACACAACAGACAACACGACACAAACCCCTCCCCTCTCCCACTCCACAGGCTGGATCTGGGTGGAAGCCGGCCAGATCGACCCTTGGGCTAGGGGCATGGGCGGCGGCGAGGGCGAGGTGGGCAGCGAGCCTGCGGGAGCGGCCTCAGATGTGGCCGCGCTGGTACCGCTGTACATCCGGGACACTAGGGGGAACGATTTCTCGGTGTGGGCCGACCTGGGCGACACCGTCGGGGAGTTCAAGGTGGACTTCGCCAGGACCTGCAACGTGCCGGCGCCGCGGCAGCGGCTGATTTACAAGGGCCGGATCTTGAAGGACGACCGGACCCTAGCCAGCTACGGTGCGTGCGTGTGCTCCCTTACCCCCATCCTGAGAAGCTTGTTCTTCGCTGTGATTTCCTAATCTGGCGTCGCTGATGGTGTGATTGGTTAGTTCCTATGCGTGCGCTATGCTGGTCTGCCTTGGGTGGCGCCTGTGTCTTAGATGCTGCCTGCCATATTTGTTTTGCTAGCAGGAGGGTGAGATGCAGCTTAGCCCCTTTGACGATGTGTACAAGTAG
>NC_041388.1:670759692-670766283 GCF_002162155.2 Triticum dicoccoides | reverse complement strand
CTCCTTGGTTGACGGAATGATGGTGAAGAGGCATAGCCGCATGAACAGATGCTATAGAAGTGAAATGAACACAGTTATGATGCCTCTATGCAAATGTAGTTTCGGACAATACGATGTCATGCAAGTGCCAGCGGCACGTATGCACCTTGCGTTTGTAAGCAAAATTCTAGGTGGTGATACATCGGTAGGGTGGTATACAGCCAGTAAGCATGCACGAATCGACACATCTTGCTGGATTGCAGCATGACAGCATCTTAGCAATCACTGATTAGCCACTAGGAATGCTATTATTAATGCTTTCAGGTTGCCACCCATAACTGTATTTAGATTGATTTTCAAGTGCTTGTTATTAGGGTTACATGTTATCAACCATTGTCATCCACATGTAACGTGTTTTCATTCAGCTGGTACAATGCTATTATTCCTATTATGGCATTAAGTCTTATCGTGTTTCGACAACAATAGGAACCATCTTTGATTGCATTATCCATCTGGCACTCTTCATCAAACAGAGAAATTCTATGGGAAACTACTTCAAAGTTTTAGTGCATCCTCGCCTTTTAATCTGTACCTGCAAATTACCATGTCAGATCTACAGTTCTGTAGATTTCTTTTTGTACATGTAGTTAAGTAGTTTTGATCTTCATGAAAAAGGTACTCCGTATTTTTTTAACCATTCCTTCATTGATTCATGTTCATGTTTGGTACTTGGCAAAGTTGAATAAGCTAGCATTTTTTATGTAAGTCACAACATCAACATGATATGTTTAGCTTGTTCCTTTAGATAAGTATGAGTAAACTTGACATACATTACTATCCTAACATACTTCAACTGGCCATACAAATAAGATGTATAATTTGGAAAATTCCTTGCAATTGTCATTAACTCCATGTAATAAAAAGGAACGAGACATGGACAAATTTCCCATGCTAGACTGGTACCTCCAGTAAAAAAATTCAACTATCTGTATGCGACAATTTATGGAAAAGAATTTTTGTGTTCCGTTCATGCCTTGAGCTATGTGAGACACATTATATCTGCTTGTTTTAGTGTGTGAATGTAAGTACTGGAGATCCTGTCCAGTTAAGTCTAACACTTTCAGAACATGCTAACTTTGGATATAGAAATGCCCTTTGTGGTTGTGTAGGACTGATTGCTTATATAGAGTTCAGTCAGTAGTCTGTTGGTTGATTCTAGGAACTTCAGTAGGTACACACAGTTTTTGAAGCGCAAATGAACTGTTAATTCTTATAACTTACCTGTCCATGTGCTTCAGGATTAGTGGACCTACCCATGATTGGTTAATGCATGGAAGTACAACTTACTAATTTTATGAATCACTCTCATTCTGGTGCCTTTTTTCTCCTTCGCTTTTGAAGGTGTGGAGGCCGATCACACCATCCATATGGTGCGTGGTGCTGCACCACCACCAACATCGGCTGCCCCGTCTGCAGCCAACCTTGGGACTTCAACTACGACTCCTGCAAATACCCCGCCAGCTGGTCTTGGAGGCTTGTTTCAAGGTCTTGGTAGTACAGGAACTGCTGGCAGTGGAGCTTTTGGTTTATCTGGCTCTGGCCTTCCAGGATTAGAGCAGATGCAACAACAGTTAACTGAGAATCCCAACTTAATGAGAGAAGTATTGAATACACCAGCCATGCAAAACATAATGAATAGCCCTGATCTGATACGCGATTTAATTATGAACAATCCTCAAATGCGTGAGCTCGTCGACCGTAATCCGGATCTGGCACATGTCCTGAATGATCCAAGCATTCTCCGCCAAACTGTTGAAGCAGCTAGGAATCCTGAACTTATGAGAGAGATGATGCGGAACACAGATAGAGCCATGAGCAACATTGAATCTTCTCCAGAAGGGTTTAATATGCTGCGCCGCATGTATGAAACTGTTCAAGAGCCATTTATGAATGCAACCACAATGGCTGGGGAGGGCGACACAAATGCAAACCCATTTGCAGCTCTTCTAGGAAACCAGGGGTCTAACCAAGCCAGAGATCCAACTGGAGATGCACCAACTACTGCTCCTGCTCCAAATACTAATCCACTCCCAAATCCCTGGGGTGCAAATGGTAGGTTTGGCCGTTTGGGTACTCCCATATTTTTGGTGTTCATATGTGCATTTGTTCTTGTCCTGTTTTGCTATCTAAGACTTAAATCTACAGCTGGGGCTGCACAAGGAGCAGCAAGGCCTTCTGCTGCTGCAAGGAGTGCCACAAGCGGTGGCCTAGGAGGGTTGGGTTCTGCAGATTTGGGAAGTATGCTGGGTGGTGGCTCTGATGCTTCCTTATTGAACCAGGTTTTACAAAACCCTGCCATGATGCAAATGATGCAAAACATTATGTCTAATCCTCAGACCATGAATCAGGTACACAGCTTCAACTATTTCTGTTTTTGAATAGTGCATAATGTTTTGGCCTGAGTGCATAATGTTTTGGCCTGAGTGCTTAATGTTTTGGCCTGAGTGCTTAATGTTTTGGCCCACTCCTAATGTTTTCTTGCATGTAGTTGCTCAACATGAACCCGAATGTACGTAACATGATGGAATCAAATACCCAAATGAGAGAAATGTTTCAGAATCCAGAATTTCTTCGCCAGTTGACATCTCCTGAAACATTGCAGGTGAAATTTATACTGCTATATGTATGTGCACAGCATGTGATTATATGATAAACTAAATTGCTTTCCTTTTATGTAGCAATTAGCTTCATTCCAGCAGGCATTGACGTCACAGCTTGGTCAACAAGCTGCTGGCCAGTAAGTATCTTCAGCTCAACTTGACCTCCTTAGTTCATGATGTTTTTTATTCCCCCCTATCTAATGCGCTTCTTGTTGCGTCTTGTTGAACCTAAAATGAAGAGAGTAGGCATTTATAGTTGAATCTGTTTTCATGTTTATGACAAAAAAAAGGCTTTGTTGTTGTTGTTGATGCTAATATGGTAAGCCTTGCTCTATACACTCTTTGTTGAATCTGTTTTCTTGCTTGATTCAGGGAGCGGACCCAAGCGGGCACTACTCCAGGTAATTTGCTCATTACCTAGTTACCATTTGAATGGCTTATCTTACCTAGCATTGATATATGCATAATTCATTAATGAGCATCCTGCCTGAATCTATATATCTGTATTTTTTATGGTTGTGTTCCTTTACATTCTTTTGATAAGTTAAACATCACTTTTTTATATTGCTCTCCATGAGTTCTGTTTTTGTCTAGCACACTGAGATTTCCCCCCTTTTGGGTCTGTACCGTGGTTGTATAATAAATTAACACCCTTTGGGCGATCAACAAACTCTACTTGGAAACAGTTTTGCGTTCCTGATTTGTTACATATTCATTCCGTGCTTTCTTTTTTATATCCTTGATGAGATGCCTCATCCAACTCTTTCATGCAAAGTCAATGATTTTTTTAATCTTATACTCTACTTGCAAACTCGTGTTAAGTGAAAACATGCTTAAACTTTTAGCTGTAATTACACAAACATCTAGCTATTTTTCTAATAATGTATTGGATGCTAGGCAACGTTAACCTCAACAGCTTGATGAGCATGTTCAGTGGGCTTGGAGCTGGCGGTGGCCTGGGTGGTGTCCCAAATATCCCGACTGGTTAGTATGTGTTTCATTGTTTAATAATATTGAAAGAAACGCCGTCTGATAGTGCGATTGTGTATTGTCCATGAACCTTGCTCATCGGTTTAGTTTCTGAATTGACAGTGCCACCGGAAGAGCGCTACGCGACACAGCTAGCTCAACTCCAAGAAATGGGTTTCTTCGACCCACAGGAGAACATCCGGGCGCTGTTGGCTACCAATGGGAATGTCCATGCGGCGGTGGAGCGCCTTCTTGGGAACTTTGGGCAATAGTAGTAGTTGGCATTGTGAGGTTTGATTGGTTGTATACCCTAGCCGGTCTCGGTGAGATTGAAAGGCAGCATCTCTAGATTCTATGTGGTTTTAAGATGGATGAATAAACCAGTGTATCTACTGGCTACCCTTTGCATGCATGCATGCATACATGAGTCCTGTGTCGTGTCGTGGTGGTTAAACTGTGGTATATTGCTGTTGGTAGTAGTACCTTGGGTCGTCGGTGTACATACATATTGAATCGTGGTGGTCTTAAAAGTACAATCATGTGTCCGCTGTCTTTCTGCCCTGATCTTAGCGCCCATGTATTTTTGCTGTCTATATAATTCATAGAAGACGCGGCGCCAGATTTGCTTGATTCCTATGCAGGCACCTTTGGTGAATGCTTACAGAGCAGTTTTGAAAAAGGTTTTGTAAGATGGTGTGTGAAGCACCGAAGAGAGAAGCACACTGAAGCGAGCGGCACAAGCTCTGACGTCTCGAGTAATTTTCGCGCAATGCCCAACGTGTAACTTGGCGGTTCACTTGACGCATGAGGTGAAAAATCTTCATCAGTAGCAGTAGGAGAAAAGAGGTGAGGTGAAAAATCTCTTCTTTTTTTTGTCTGGCTACTAGTTCCTTCCGGGCAAGGCAGGCGGCTCTTCCGGCGTGGCACGGTCGCGTGCGTGCCATGGCCATGTGCCAAATTCGCATCCCCCGCCCCGTTCACACCCAGTTCACGTTTATCCGACGGCCGCGCCGGAAACTGCCCGTTTTATTCTGGCCGGGGAGCGCCCGGCGGGGCGCGCGTGGATGAGGCGCGCGCGGCCCGTATCCGCCCACCCGACCCCCGGAGCAGGCACAAGCACACGTACGCCCACGATCAAAACAACCCAGAAGCGTCCGGCACGGGGACAAATCTTTCTCGCCCTCTCGTTCCCGCTATAAAGCATCCGCGCCGCGCGGCGGGGCTCGCCTAGTCGTCATTCCGCGCGCGCACCGCCGGCCGTCCGTCGAGTCGATCGATCGTTGCTTCCTCCGTTCGCCATGGACCCCTACAAGGTGCGTGCTCTGCTCTCCGCTGCCCAGGTAGCTCGCGCTGGTTCTTGGCTTGCGGTTTTGATGGGGAGTCGTGTGCGCTGCGTGTGTGGTGCAGTACCGGCCGTCGAGCTCCTTCAACGCCCCGATGTGGAGCACCAACTCCGGCGCGCCCGTCTGGAACAACGACAACTCCCTCACCGTCGGATCCCGAGGTACCCTACCCTATACCATCCGCTCTCCTTCCCTTCCCTTCCCTTCGTGTCCCACTGCTTGCCGAACCACGGACGTGTGGTGTGGCCGCTCTCTCTCCATCCGAGTCATAGTAGCACTACAGCAGAGCAAAGTGGTGCGCCGTAGCTTTAATTTGTTACTAATAAAATCGTCCGGAGTTTCTTTTTTCATCAGAGGAGCCTCCAGGCCCCCGTTTTCAATTAAGGAAACAGAGTATTTTTCTAGTACAAAGATGTGGCAATAACAGCCATACACTCCTCAAGACATACATCCGGCCTACATCAGATCAGAGGTCTAAACTAGAAGTAACACAAACTTAACTAGGGGTAGGGGAGATACAAACCCTGTCACACCCAGCAACTACTCCCTCCGTTTGGAATTACTTGTCTCGGGAATGGATGCATCTAGAACTAAAATACGTCTAGATACATCCATTTCTGCGACAAGTAATTTCGAACGGAGGGAGTACACGCTAAGCATCAAGCACTGCCTAGATTAACTAGGTGACTCAACTCAGATAAGAGACTTGTTATATACTAGCAAGTATTACACACAACATGTAAAGAGAAAAACACTGAAACCATTCAGCAAAGCCCAAAATCACTTCACTGATACGCATGCATCCTTTTGACCGTAGGCCCCCAGCCATGCCCTCCCTTGAAGATTTCACTCGTCTTCTACACATTATGAGCAGCAATTCTCTGCAACCCTCTTTTCTATAGAACAATCCATGAACACGAATCCAGCAGACAACATAAAGAAAATATAACAATCGTTAGATCATTAGAAAATATAACTTTGAAAGCAAGATTTGTTCATTCTTTTCCAAATTGATCCATAAAAGTCCAGCAACGCCTATAGAGATCATAGCCCTATCCTTGCCAGTATAGCTAGGTAACCAATTCTGGCATAAATCGAGAAAAGATTTTGGAATTTCCCAAAGCAGCCCCAGTAACATTCCATAAGAATCTAGTTAGTGAGCAAGAAAAGAATAAGTGATCAATGCTCTCTTCATTGTTACAAAATTCACATCAGTCTTGCTAAGTCTCAGTCGACTGAGACTTTGTCATGCCTCAGTCGATAGTATCTTCCTTTGATATGTCTCAGTTTTTTCTTCTTCTTACATACTACTATATCACTTGATTTAGACTTGGTTAAGTCGTCAACTAAGACCTAGCCACACCCAATTCACATTTCCTACTTTCTACCATAAGAATTCCATTAAGTCGTCGAGGATTAACACCAGCTTGTAGAAGTGAAACCTGGTACTAGCTTTAATTTCAGACAGCACAAAGAAAGTTGATTACCTTGCAATCCTAAGTGATTAGTGGCTCGCTGGGGATTCAAATTGTCAGGGCAAACTGAGCTAGATACGAAGTCCGAGATTACAAAAAATGTTCAGACATACTATAGTGATGTTCGCAGTAAGCAAATAAGTGTTTTGGGTTCTTACACCCCCC
>NC_041388.1:670714279-670759486 GCF_002162155.2 Triticum dicoccoides | reverse complement strand
AAAAAAGAAGTGATTTAGGATTGGGAACAACTGAATCATTCATGGTGAAAGAAAGACACAAAGAACTTGATTATTCTTTAAGTGTTAATAATCATAGAGGAGATTAAGAACAATTCAGGACAAACATACCATGCATATCAAATTATCAATCGAGTGTTTGATGCTGACGACGCCTGCAAATTGATTTACTGACGATGCTTGTATGTACTGTGACTGTGAATTCAGGCCCAATCCTGCTGGAGGACTACCACCTGGTGGAGAAGATCGCCGACTTCGACCGCGAGCGCATCCCGGAGCGGGTGGTGCACGCCCGGGGCGCCAGCGCCAAGGGCTTCTTCGAGGTGACCCACGACGTGTCCCACCTCACCTGCGCCGACTTCCTCCGTGCCCCCGGCGTGCAGACCCCCGTCATCGTGCGCTTCTCCACCGTGATCCACGAGCGCGGCTCCCCCGAGACGCTCCGCGACCCGCGCGGCTTCGCCATCAAGTTCTACACCCGGGAGGGCAACTGGGACCTGGTCGGCAACAACTTCCCCGTCTTCTTCATCCGCGACGGCATGAAGTTCCCGGACATGGTGCACGCGCTCAAGCCCAACCCCAAGACCCACATCCAGGAGAACTGGCGCATCCTCGACTTCTTCTCCCACCACCCGGAGTCGCTCCACATGTTCACCTTCCTCTTCGACGACGTGGGCGTGCCCGCCGACTACCGCCACATGGACGGCTCCGGCGTCAACACCTACACGCTCGTCAACCGCGCCGGCAAGGCGCACTACGTCAAGTTCCACTGGAAGCCCACCTGCGGCGTCAAGTCCCTCCTCGAGGACGAGGCGGTCACCGTGGGCGGCACCAACCACAGCCACGCCACCAAGGACCTGACCGACTCCATCGCCGCCGGCAACTACCCGGAGTGGACCTTCTACATCCAGACCATCGACCCGGACCACGAGGAGCGGTTCGACTTCGACCCGCTGGACGTGACCAAGACGTGGCCCGAGGACGTGGTGCCGCTGCAGCCGGTGGGGCGGCTGGTGCTCAACCGCAACATCGACAACTTCTTCGCGGAGAACGAGCAGCTGGCCTTCTGCCCCGGGATCATCGTCCCCGGGGTGTACTACTCGGACGACAAGCTGCTGCAGACGAGGATCTTCTCCTACTCGGACACGCAGCGCCACCGGCTGGGGCCCAACTACCTGCTGCTGCCGGCCAACGCGCCCAAGTGCTCCCACCACAACAACCACTACGACGGGCTCATGAACTTCATGCACCGACGAGGAGGTCGACTACTTCCCCTCCAGGTTCGACCCCGCCAAGCACGCGCCCCGCTACCCCATCCCCTCCCGCACCCTCAACGGCCGCCGCGAGAAGGTACTCCTGCTACCTCCTCATCTCTTCTTCTCACAAGTCAGCAAGTTCAAAACTTAAAATGCATGAATTGTAGATGGTGATCGAGAAGGAGAACAACTTCAAGCAGCCCGGGGAGAGGTACCGCTCCATGGACCCGGCAAGGTGCGTAGTACCAAGCTATTGTATCAATTACTCTCTCCGTAAACTAATATAAGAGCGTTTAGATCACTATTAATTTACAGAGGGAGTAACATAGCCAGCAATTGTTCTAACTGAATGGTGTGTGTGTGTGTGTGTGTGTGCAGGCAAGAGCGATTCATCAACAGATGGATCGATGCGCTGTCCGACCCCCGCCTCACCCACGAGATCAAGGCCATCTGGCTCTCCTACTGGTCTCAGGTAATCAAACACGACAACATTCTTACAGATGTGCACCACACATGCAATGTCCTCTGAAGAAGTTTGTGTAATTTTTTCCATGTTCTGTGAAAAATACTACTATCAAGATGCTGAATTTGCTTCTTGTGCGGTCGTGCAGGCTGACAAGTCTCTCGGCCAGAAGCTCGCGAGCCGTCTCAGCTCGAAGCCGAGCATGTAAGATCAGTCCATGGAGTGCGCAAATCAGAAATCTGCTTCGGCCGTCGAGGTTCATCCCTCTTATCGGCGAGGAATTACATACCAAATGCTGCATCTAGTTACTTCATTTTACTGAGCCTATTTTGAAAAGAGGACATACATATGATTCCAGCACACGTTATGCGCATTCTCGCCCGTCATTCATGTAATAATTTGTACAAGAGCCTGTTTCTCCTCATACTTCATGATTATTGTAAAGTGAATGCATCTTGATTAATGAACCGAATTAAGAATAAGTTGAAGAGTAAGTATATCAATAATCTCTTGAGTTTATCCATTGCAATGGCTTCTTTTCTTGGAACAACACCCAAACTTTTGCAAGTGGTTATCTCTGAGTTTGACTTAGAAATACTTATTTCGCGCTCAACAAACCCGATAGCTCTCCAATCAAAATCTTCTACTTCCTCTGTTTACTTGCATGAATCCCATGGTCTTCATCGACCGGTTCTCAGTGGCGAGTTAGAAGGTTATTTCTTAGTTGTTGAAGAATAGAAAAACCCATTTATGATTAAGAAATGTATATAAGTCTGGTGCTGAAATAAATCGCACGTGACAAGGCACTCAGACTATACCACTTTAGCAGACTACCATTTCTTAGGTAAATTAAATTTTCCTTTCCATGCTAGCAACACACACTTTTTTGTTACAATGTTCTACAGAATTCTCAGAAAACAAACAATAAATATAAATAATAAAGTTGCATGTTGTCTAAGTTCGTTCATCAAACCTCGTATTAGGCCGGGGGATAACCTCCTTTTCGGAAAAAAAAAATCAAACCTCGTGTAGGTTATATTGGAGTCACAGAGTAAATTATGTTTTTCAGCTCGCCGTATGTTCCTGCAAGGACTAAGCATTGCTCTTCCTCAACTTCGAGGATGATAGGTATCACAACAAGTAATACATGATAGTAATACTCCAAAAGAAATATTAATGACAGCGATAATGGAACATGACAAAACCTGAAGGACGACACATCTACCTTCTCAATATGCAGGTCTAGCAGCACCTCACTAGTACACATTTATCTTTATTATTAATCAATCGCCAAGCAATCATTATTCACGAAGGCAGTGACTCCAATATTTGGATAAATGAGCTCTTAAGAGTAAAATGTATTTTTATGTTAATTTAGTTGGTTGCAGCTGTTCTTAGCAAAGGAATGTTCAGTCTGCATGCCCGCCTAGTGTCTACTTCATACTTCAGAGAGTACCCGACTCAGTTCCAGAGAGTACCCGATTCAGTTCCAGTTCCAAGCCTTGTACCCTTTTCTTTCCATCCAAAAATCTACTGCTTATACAGTTTACAAATATCTTAAATGTACTCTTAAGAGCTCATTTATGTGGCTACTCTTGTCGATGTGTCGCTACCAGGATTCGGCAACTCTCCTCAAATTAAGTGTAGCTACCAGGATCCGAGCAAGTCTGTTCATATCTCAATGGTAGTCTTTTGTATATATAAAAAACATCATGGCTCACTTAATTATGCCTTTTTCAGGTATATCCCCACAAAAAGAAACCTATGCAAATGAATGCTATGAAGAAGTTTTAGAACACACTATAAATGATTGTGTGTTCATTTTTTCTTACTACCGACTACAACCACCGGTTCTCAAGATTCGAACGCCTACAAGTGTGTTGTCAAATCATCTTATATGTACAGATTGTAAGGAACCCAAGTGCCTCTGTAGTCTCCACCTGCAAGTCATCTTGTGTTTGAACTTCCTAGATGATTTATGCATGCACCTACATATAAATTGAAAGTTGTTATCTAACTAGTTTATTATATGTGTGTTGCAGACCAATTATCTAAATTATTCGTACTACTGTGAGGTACACAAGCACCTGCATACGCATATGCGCCTGCCAATGGCCTTGTATTTTGAAGTGCAGAGGTGAAAAACACTGGCTAGCCCTAGTGCATAGGAAATGGCTCTCCACCATTTCCTACGATGTTCTGTATGAACTTTGGTGACAATGGGTATGCGTATTTTACACCAGGTCACCAGATGTGTGTTGGCAGGCAACCACCGTGCCCTCCTATCTGTGCAAACCGTAAACCCCGGTCCATTTGCATATATACTGAGTCAAAAATGTCAATGCTTCGTAAGTTTGACCAAACATGTATAAAAAAATATGAAGAATTTTGCTAAAGCATTCGACTCCGTCAATTGGGTTATGGAGGTGCGCGGCTTCCCTGAGAGGTGGTGCGCGTGGATGGATGCTATCCTTCGCTCCTCCCGCTCCACCATGCTGCTCAACGGCGTGCCTGGGGCGTGGTTCCCGGTCAGGTGTGGCCTTCGCCAAGGGGACCCGATATCGCCCCACCTCTTCCTCCTGGCGGCGGACGTCCTGCAACGGATGGTGCGGCGAGACCCTCTGCTCAGGCATCCGGTGGTGGACGGCGACCCACCGATTGTGCTCCAATACGCCGACGACACCCTCATCATCATCGCGCGTCGGTGAAAGCGGCGGCGTATCTTCGGCACATCCTGGACGACTTTGCCGCGGCCACTGGGCTGGGCATCAACTACAGCAAAAGCACTCTGGTGCCGATCCATCACTACTAGGGAAAACCTTATACACAGAACTTTAACAGTAGCGCGTGTTAAAAAAGCACGCTGGTGCTAATTAGCAGTAGCAGCTGATGTAAACGGTGCCACAGATACAGTTGTAGCAGTAGCGCGCCTGGTGATAAAAGCGCTACTACTAAAATTCTCACGGCTTAGCCGATAGGCTACACATAGTAGGAGCGATCTATGTCGAACCGCGCTACCGCTACTTGCTTTGTAGTAGCGTGTTTACGCTGAAAGGCGCTACTGCTAAAGGAAATAAAATTAAATAAAAATCAAATAGAAAAGTAAATGAAACTGGAAGAAATAGAGAAAGGTGAAAGAAAAAAATGTAAAGAAAAATAAATGAAAAGGGGAAAAAGAGAAAGGAATAGCAGTAGCGTGTATAGAGGAACGCGCTGTAGCTAGCTTAGCAGCAGCGCTCTTCCTGAAACGCGCTACTGCTACTTCTGACTTAACCGCACGGTTCGTTCTTCCCAACGGCCACTTCCACCAAATCCAACTCCTCTGCTGTCGCCGCCGCCGTCGCCCGTCGGCCGCCGCACGCTCTCCCGTCACTCTCCGCACACCCTCGACGCCACCCCCGACCCCGGATTCAACGCCGCCCCCGACCCCGACCTCGACGCCGCCCCCTACCCCGACCTCGACGCCGCCCTCCGCCGCGCACCCGAGCCACGACCCCGACCTCGACGCCGCCTGCCCTTCCCTCGTCGCAGGCACCCGAGGTGAGCACGCCTGCTCCTCCCCCTCCCCTACCTCTGCCTAGAGTTCTTCAAATTTTAGTTGCATCAAATTAGTTAGGGTTATGGGTGGAAACGAATCGGATGCGGATGTCATCGGATACGAACGTGGCTCTGATGTTTTCTTAGATGATGAATAAACACTATTGTAATGCATAATAAAACGAGTAAAATTTGACCACTTATTTCACTTTTAATTGGATAATTGGAATATCCGCTACCACTTTCCACCCCTAGGTTCATCAAATTAGATGGTAATTAGGGCAGTAGTTCCTATGTACTAATTAGTTAGTAAGAACTAGGTACTAATTAGGTACTAGTTTATTTTTATTTATAGTAAGTTTATTTTTAGTAAGAACTAGAGAAAATTCCTTATTTGACACTGTCTTAAAATCTGGTTTCTTATTTGACACTGGAAAAGTTTTTCTTCCCTATTTGACACTAGTCTTAAATTTTATTCCCTATACGACACTTCCGTCCATTTTGAGCCTAAATGACATCTGAAAAGACGATTTTGCCCTTCATGTGGTATGTGTGCGCGCGCGCATGTGCTGTTGCGTGTGTGGGTGCACGCGCACATGTGTGCTGCTGCTGCATGTGTGTGTGCATGTGTGTTTGCTGCTGCGTGTGTACGTGCGTGCGTGTGTGTGTGTGCTGTTGCGTGCCTATGTGCTGCCTGCGTGTGTGCTGCTGCTGCATGTGTGCTGCTGCGTGTGTTTGCTACTGCGTGTGTACATGCGCGCGCGGGTGTGTGTGTGCGGTTGTGTGCCTATGTGCTGCCTGCGTGTGTGTGTATGTGTGTGTGCTGCGTGAAGTGTGTGTTGCTGCGTGTGTGTGCGTGTGCATGTGTGTTGCTGCGTGTGTGTGTGTGTGCACGCGCGCGCGTGTTGTTGCGTGTGTACGCGTGCGTTGTGTGTTGGTGCATGTGTATGTGTTGCTGCGTGTGTGCTCCTGCCCTCGCACTGATGCTGCGTGTGCGCCCTATTGCCCCCCACACACATACCACATATTGGGCAAAAGAGTCTTTTCAGATGTCATTTAGGCTCAAAATGGACGAAAATGTCATATAGGAAATAAAATTTAGAACTTGTGTCAAATAGGGAAGAACAACTTTTCCAGTGTCAAATAAGGAAGCAGATTTTAAGATAATGTCAAATAAGGAATTTTCTCTAAGAACTAGTTGAATATGTCACATTTGTTGTTATTTTTTAGTTAAAGCAATTTTTCCCGCATCGACATCGACGATGCCTATCCCGCATCCTCGTCGTCGACTCGGTGGAGGACGCCTGCTGGACCAGATGGGCCATGTCCGGGACTGGGCTCCGCCGGGCTGGTACTGGGAGACGCTACCTACCAGGGGGCGCAGCTTGGTGAGGAGTCAGCCCGTCGTTGACACGAACCTTCTTTGGTGGCGGTCGCATGGGCCAGTGACGGTCGAGAGGCTTGAGGACCCCGTGAAGGTGGTACGTCACCGTGTGCGCGAGGAGGACGCGCACGTCCGTCGCTACTTGGTTGCGCTGGAGCACATGTTCTCCAATACCTGGCAGGTTCTCCAGGGATCTCACTGGAGCTATGATCCTGTGATGGTTCCTTCTCTTTGGGTGTCCACCGCCCGCGCCGATACCCGTCGTTCGCTAGGGTTTTAGTTGTATTAGTGATGTTATATGTATGATACTATTCGGGATGTATTAGTGATAATATTCGATGATGTACGGAGCAAGAGATGATTTACTTTTGCTTATTGAATGCATGCTAATTTGAATACTTATTTATTTTACGATTTGGTTTTGCTTATTGAATGCTCATGTCAATATGAGTCCTATAAGATATTCTGAAATGTATATCTTGTGTTGCTCAAATAGGACATGTGCTTGCCCAAGTGGCCGGTCATGTTTGCAGGTTACACCTCCGAGTGGCCTATGTTTTGCCAGAGTGTTGATTCATTTCTGTTCCGGCAAAATTCAGGCGCTCGATATGTCCTATTTTAGCAAAGGTCATGCCGGATTTTTCCGTGAATTTTGGCATGACTTGTGCCAGAATATGTTGGAAATATCGAGTGCCCCGAATTTGTGTGTTGAGTATCCTGGTAGTTGTCTTCGATCGATTTTCAATTAATGTTTCAACTATGAACATAGAAAATGTCTGACGACGAAAAGGATTTCGGTATTTGCAAATACTGCGAAGACGAGCGTGGCCTGTGCGACAGAATCTTCCTAGATGATGATAGGCGCTTCAGCATCAAGCTGGACGAGAACTTCGAAGTGGATACAGTAAGTCACAACGACAAGTCTTTTTTTGTAATTAAGCATGACATCTGCTTCATTTGCTTCAACTTATAATTTAATTTTTTTACTATTCTACTAGCGTATCCCCTGCCATGCAAGAGTTTTTGTCTTGGATAAGATAGGTTTCAGTCATATAGAAACTACTATGGAGGTAAAGAGAGTTTACTTGAAGACCGAACATGGTTATATTTTCCATGTAAAATTATACAACATAGACACCTACACCTATTTTGGATGCAAAACTTGGCAAGCACTATGCAAGACTTATGCATTTGAGTCTGATATGGTTATCACCTTTGATACTCGTTCGAAAGATTATATTGAAGGTAATATCGACATCTGGGTCGATGTGCAGACGCCTCCAGTTATACCATTATGTGAGTTTCTCAACCATATTTATATATTTGATATTGTTTATTCAAAAATAGTTGACAACTATTTTCTATTGATAGCTTATTTCCGTTCAAGCAAACATGTCCAGCGCTTGGTAGACAGGACCTACTACTGTCCCGGGGCTGAACTAAACTACAAGGAGATAAGTCATTATGTTTCATGGCTTGAGGATCTTCATGATGTCAAGACAAATTATTTTTCTGGACTTATCTTAGTACTCAAAACATGCGACCAATAGTGATCATACTGAACTACGGTCACATCTATTTAGGAAAGATGGTAAGATTTTTACTATTTGTCCTCAGTGCATCTTTTGCATACATTATTTTTAAGCTAAATTTCAATGCTAAGTATGTTACTATACGATGTTCTTCAACAGGGACTCCTGATGAATGTTGTGCCTCATTGGATTGAGACTAAAGGTCGCATGAGAATTGTTAGCTTACGACCAAGATTTCCTACAACGCACTTTAGTGCATTCAGGATTTCTAATAGCGAGGAATGCTTAATAGTGAAAGACTGGAGCAAACTTGTGAACGATCGCAGAGAAGTACTAGGGGGCAGCAATCAGACGCGCATCCCATGATTAGGAGACATGTTCATCTGCATGCTCCAACTTGATGAAGCAGGAGTGCTACACATGTTTTATATTATTTTACCTGAGAGAGAGCAGCAGGAGTGATTAGCTAGCTAGAAATGAGTTTGAAGATGATGATGTGCTACACTATGACTATGATGATTAAATAACTACTATTGGTGCTAATCACTATGATGATGATTAAATAGCTTGTGCTAGCAGATTAGATTCAAGTGGAGGCAACATGTGGTGCACATCGAAAGTACTACTAGTCCAAACTAGATCAAGTTTGGATTAGTAGTATACTTTTGACATGCACCACATATTGCCTCCACTTGAACCTAATCCACCTTCATTTGACACCCTGTTATGGACATAATGATATAAACCTCATAATTGGTATTGTACCAAAATTTGTATAACGGCGTATAAATACACTCAAAATAAAAAAAGAATACTAGTAGCGGTGGATAGTAAACACGCTGCTACTAGTTAGATTAGCAGCAGCGCGAGAGAGAACAAACGCTGCAGCTATGTGCCTTAGCAGTAGCGCGTGTCGCACGCGCTACTGCTAAGTAATAGCTGTACCGCCTTATTAGTAGCGCGGGAGTGGGCATTAAAGCCGCGCTACTACTAGGGTTTTCCCTAGTAGTGCATGTTGCTGACGACGTGGTTACCGAGGCTGTGGAGGCCCTCTCCTGCTCCGTCCAGGGGTTCCCGCAACCCTACATGGGCCTGCCACTGTTCTGGGAAAAGCTGTCGGCGACTGACTTCGCGCCGATGATCGCCAAGGTCGATGCTTACTTGGCGGGGCGGCGGGCGCGCCTTCTCTCCCCCGCGGGGCGCCTGGTCCTGATCAATGCGGTGCTGGACTCTCTCCCCACGTATGCCATGGCTGCGGTCGTCCTTCCGCCGGCTGTTGTCAAGACCATGGATGCTCTTCGCCACGCCTTCCTTTGGAATGCGGCCGACCGCGCCACGGGAGCTCAGTGTTTGATTGCATGGAGCCAAGTCTGCAGGGCGAAGAGCGAAGGCAGTGTCGGGGTGCGGGATCTCGCTACCCAGAACACGTGCTTGCTGCTCAGGATGCTTCATCGTCTCCACTCGTCGGCGTCCCGGTGGGCGTCGTGGATATGGACGGAGCTGAATGGGCGATCCCTTCTCCACCCTGGGAGCTGCCGCCTTGCCGGGGCACATGGGCGATCTCTCCGTGGCATGCTGCCGCTTTACCGTGCCATTGTTGGAAATATGCCCTAGAGGCAATAATAAAATGGTTATTATTATATTTCTTTGTTCTTGACAATTGTCTATTGTTCATGCTATAATTGTGTTATCCGGAAATCGTAATACATGTGTGAATACATAGAACACAACACGTCCCTAGTGAGCCTCTAGTTGACTAGCTCGTTGATCAAAGGATAGTCATGGTTTCCTGACTATGGACATTGGATGTCATTGATAATAGGATCACATCATTAGAAGAATGATGTGATGGACAAGACCCAATCCTAAGCATAGCTCAAAGATCGTGTAGTTCGTTTGCTGTAGCTTTTCTGAATGTCAAGTACCATTTCCTTAGACCATGAGATTGTGCAACTCCCGGATACCGTAGGAGTGCCTTGGGTGTGCCAAACGTCACAACGTAACTGGGTGACTATAAAGGTACATTACAGGTATCTTCGAAAGTGTCTGTTGGGTTGGCACGAATCGAGACTGGGATTTGTCACTCCGTATGACGGAGAGGTATCTCTGGGCCCACTCAGTAATGCATCATCATAATGAGCTCAATGTGATCAAGTGGTTGATCACGGGATCATGCATTACGGTACGAGTAAAGTGACTTGTCGGTAACGAGACTGGACAAGGTATTGGGATACCGACGATCGAGTCTCGGGCAAGTAACGTACCGATTGACAAAGGGAATTGTATACGGATTGATTGAATCCTTGACATCGTGGTTCATCTGATGAGATCATCGTGGAGCATGTGGGAGCCAACATGGGTATCCAGATCCCGCTGTTGGTTATTGACCGGAGAGTCGTCTCGGTCATGTATGCATGTCTCCCGAACCCGTAGGGTCTACACACTTAAGGTTCGGTGGCGCTAGGGTTGTTAGGAAGACTTGTATGTGATTACCGAATGTTGTTCGGAGTCCAGGATGAGATCCCAGACGTCACGAGGAGTTCCGGAATGGTCCAGAGGTAAAGATTTATATATGGGAAGTTGTCATACGGTCGCCCGAAAGGTTCGGGGGCATATCGATATTGTACCGGGGCCACCGGAGGGGTTCCGGGGGTCCACCGGGAGGGGCCACCCTTCCGGTGGGCCTTATGGGCTGTATGGAGAAGGTAACCAGCCCAAGTGGGCTGGGGCGCCACAACCCCCCTAGGGCCCATGCGCCTAGGGTTGGGGGGAAACCCTAAAGGGGGCGTCCCCTTGCTTGGGGGACAAGCCCCCCTCCCCTTGACCGCCACCCCCCCTCTAGATCTCATCTAGAGGGGGCCGGCCCCCTTCCCCCTTCCCATATAAATAGAGGGGTGAGGGGAGGGCTGCACACAACATCCAAGGCGCAACCCCTCCCCTCCCCAACACCTCTCCTCCTCCGTAAGAGCTTGGCGAAGCCCTGCCGGAGTACTGCAGCTTCACCACCACCACGTCGTCGTGCTGCTGTTGGAGCCCTCTTCCTCAACCTCTCCCTCCTCCTTGCTGGATCAAGGCGCAGGAGACGTCCTCGCTCCGTACATGTGTTGAACGCGGAGGTGCCGTCCGTTCGGCGCTAGGATCTTCGGTGATTTGGATCACGACAAGTACGACTCCATCAACCCCGTTCTCTTGAACGCTTCCGCTCGTGATCTATAAGGGTATGTAGATGCACTCCTCTCTCCCTCGTTGCTAGATGACTCCATAGATTGATCTTGGTGATGCGTAGAAAATTTTAAAATTCTGCTACATTCCCCAATAGTGGCATCATGAGCTAGGTCTATGCGTAGTTACTATGCACGAGTAGAACAGAAAGCAGTTGTGGGAGTCGATATTGTCAATTATCTTGCCGTTGCTAGTCTTATCTTGATTCGGCGGCATTGTGGGATGAAGCGGCCCGGACCAACCTTACACGTACGCTTACGTGAGACCGGTTCCACCGACTGACATGCACTAGTTGCATAAGGTGGCTGGCGGGTGTCTGTCTCTCCCACTTTAGTCGGATCGGATTTGATGAACAGGGTCCTTATGAAGGTAAATAGAAATTGGCAATTCACGTTGTGGTTTTGGCGTAGGTAAGAAACATTCTTGCTAGAAACCTATAGCAGCCATGTAAAAACTTGCAACAACAATTAGAGGACGTCTAACTTGTTTTTGCGGCAAGTGTTTTGTGATGTGATATGGCCAAAGGATGTGATGAATGATATATGTGATGTATGAGATGATCATGTTCTTGTAATAGGAATCACGACTAGCATGTCGATGAGTATGACAACCGACAGGAGCCATAGGAGTTGTCTTTATTTATTTATGACCTGCGTGTCAACATAAACGTCATGTAATTACTTTACTTTATTGCTAAAGCGTTAGCCATAGTAGTAGAAGTAATAGATGACGAGACAACTTCAAGAAGACACGATGATGGAGATCATGGTGTCATCCCGGTGACAACAATGATCATGGAGCCCCAAAGATGGAGATCAAAAGGAGCAAATGATATTGGCCATATCATGTCACTATTTGATTGCATGTGATGTTTATCATGTTTTGCATCTTATTTGCTTAGAACGACGGTAGCTTAAATAAGATGATCCCTCGAAATAATTTCAAGAAAGTGTTCCCCCTAACTGTGCACCGTTGCGAAGGTTCGTTGTTTCGAAGCTCCACGTGATGATCGGGTGTGATAGATTCTAACGTTCGAATACAACGGGTGTAAGCCAGATTTACACACGCAATACACTTAGGTTGACTTGATGAGCCTAGCATGTACAGACATGGCCTCCTAACACAGAAGACCGAAAGGTCGAGCATGAGTCGTATAAAAGATACGATCAACATGAAGATGTTCACCGATGTTGACTAGTCCGTCTCACGTGATGATCGGACACGGCCTAGTTAACTCGGATCATGTTATACTTAGATGACTGGAGGGATGTCTATTTGAGTGGGAGTTCATTGAATAATTTGATTAGATGAACTTAATTATCATGAACTTAGTCTAAAATCTTTACAACATGTCTTGTAGATCAAATGGCCCACGTTGTCCTCAACTTCAACGCATTCCTAGAGAAAACCAAGCTGAAAGACGATGGCAGCAACTATACGGACTGGGTCCGAAACCTGAGGATCATCCTCATAGCTGCCAAGAAAGATTATGTCCTAGAAGCACCGCTAGGTGACGCACCTGTACCAGAGAACCAAGACGTTATGAACGCTTGGCAGTCACGTGCTGATGATTACTCCCTCGTTTAGTGCGGCATGCTTTACAGCTTAGAACCGGGGCTCCAAAAGCGTTTTGAGAGACACGGAGCATATGAGATGTTCGAAGAGCTGAAAATGGTTTTTCAAGCTCATGCCCGGGTTGAGAGATATGAAGTCTCCAACAAGTTCTTTAACTGTAAGATGGAGGAAAATAGTTCTGTCAGTGAGCACATACTCAAAATGTCTGGGTTGCATAACCGCTTGAGTCAGCTGGGAGTTAATCTCCCGGATGATGCGGTCATTGACAGAATCCTTCAGTCGCTTCCACCAAGCTACAAGAGCTTTGTGATGAACTTCAATATGCAGGGGATGGAAAAGACCATTCCTGAGGTATATTCAATTCTGAAATCAGCAGAGGTGGAAATCAAAAAGGAACATCAAGTGTTGATGGTGAATAAAACCACTAAGTTCAAGAAAGGCAAGGGTAAAAAGAACTTCAAGAAGGACGGCAAGGGAGTTGCCGTGCCCGGTAAGCAAGCTGTCGGGAAGAAGCCAAAGAATGGACCCAAGCCCGAGACTGAGTGTTTTTATTGCAAGGGAAGTGGTCACTGGAAGTGGAACTGCCCAAAATACTTAGCGGACAAGAAGGCCGGCAACACGAAAGGTATATGTGATATACATGTAATTGATGTGTACCTTACCAGTACTCGTAGTAGCTCCTGGGTATTTGATACCGGTGCGGTTGCTCACATTTGTAACTCAAAACAGGAGCTGCGGAATAAGCGGAGACTGGCGAAGTACGAGGTGACGATGGGCCTCGGGAATGGTTCCAAGGTCGATGTGATCGCCGTCGGCACGCTACCTCTACATTTACCTACGGGATTAGTTTTAAACCTCAATAATTGTTATTTAGTGCCAGCTTTGAGCATGAACATTGTATCAGGATCTCGTTTAATTTGAGATGGCTACTCATTTAAATCCGAGAATAATGGTTGTTCTATTTATATGAGAGAGATGTTTTATGGTCATGCTCCGATGGTGAATGGTTTATTCTTAATGAATCTCGAGCATAGTGCTACACATATTCATAGTGTGAATACCAAAAGATGTAAGGTTGATAATGATAGTCCCACATACTTGTGACACTGCCGCCTTGGTCACATAGGTGTCAAACGCATGAAGAAGCTCCATGCAGATGGACTTTTAGAGTCTCTTGAGTACGAATCATTTGACACGTGCGAACCATGCCTCATGGGTAAAATGACCAGGACTCTGTTCTTAGGAACAATGGAGCGAGCAACCAACTTATTGGAAATCATACATACTGATGTGTGCGGTCCAATGAGTGTTGAGGCTCGCGGTGGCTATCGTTATGTTCTCACCCTCACTGATGATTTGAGTAGATATGGGTATGTCTACTTAATGAAACACAAGTCTGAGACCTTTGAAAAGTTCAAGGAATTTCAGAGTGAGGTTGAGAATCAACGTGACAAGAAAATCAAGTTCTTGCGATCAGATCGTGGGGGAGAATACTTGAGTCACGAATTTGGCACACACTTAAGAAAATGTGGAATAGTTTCACAACTCACGCTGCCTGGAACACCTCAGCGTAATGGTGTGTCCGAACGTCGTAATCACACTCTATTGGATATGGTGCGATCTATGATGTCTCTTACCGATTTACCGCTGTCATTTTGGGGCTATGCTTTAGAGACTGCCGCATTCACTTTAAATAGGGCTCCGTCAAAATCCGTTGAGACGACACCGTATGAATTATGGTTTGGGAAGAAACCTAAGCTGTTGTTTCTAAAAGTTTGGGGATGCGATGCTTATGTCAAGAAACTTCAACCTGAAAAGCTCGAACCCAAGTCGGAAAAATGCATCTTCATAGGATACCCTAAAGAAACTGTTGGGTATACCTTCTACCTCAGACCCGAAGGCAAGATCTTTGTTGCCAAGAATGGTTCCTTTCTAGAGAAAGAGTTTCTCTCGAAAGAAATAAGTGGGAGGAAGGTAGAACTTGATGAAGTATTACCTCTTGAACCGGTAAGTGGCGCAGCTCAAGAAAATGTTCCTGAGGTGCCTGCACCAACTAGAGAGGAAGTTGATGATGATGATCATGAAACTTCAGATCAAGTTGCTACTGAACTTCATAGGTCCACAAGGACATGTTCCGCACCAGAGTGGTACGGCAACCCTGTCTTGGAAATCATGTTGTCAGACAACGGTGAACCTTCGAACTATGAAGAAGCGATGGCGTGCCCGGATTCCGACAAATGGCTGGAAGCCATGAAATCCGAGATAGGATCCATGTATGAAAATGAAGTATGGACTTTGACTGACTTGCCCGTTGATCGGCGAGCCATAGAAAATAAATGGATCTTTAAGAAGAAGACAGACGCGGATGGTAATGTGACCATCTATAAAGCTCGGCTTGTCGCTAAGGGTTATCGACAAGTTCAAGGGGTTGACTACGATGAGACTTTCTCACTCGTAGCGGCGTTGAAGTCCGTCTGAATCATGTTAGCAATTGCCGCATTCTATGATTATGAGATATGGCAAATGGACGTCAAAACGGCATTCCTTAATGGTTTCCTTAAGGAAGAATTGTATATGATGCAGCTGGAAGGTTTTGTCGATCCTAAGAATGCTGACAAGGTGTGCAAGCTCCAACGCTCGATTTATGGGTTGGTGCAAGCATCTCGGAGTTTGGACATTCGTTTTGATGAGATGATCAAAGCGTTTGGGTTTATCCAGACTTATGAAGAAGTCTGCATTTACAAGAAAGTGAGTGGGAGCTCTATAGCATTTCTCATATTATATGTGGATGACATACTGTTGATGGGAAATGATATAGAATTCTTGGAAAGCATAAAGGCCTACTTGAACAAGTGTTTTTAAATGGAGGACCTTGGAGATGCTGCTTATATAGTAGGCATCAAGATCTATAGAGATAGATCGAGACGCCTCATTGGTGTTTCACAGAGTACGCACCTTGACAAGATATTGAAGAAGTTCAAAATGGATCAGTCAAAGAAGGGGTTCTTGCCTGTATTGCAAGGTACGAGATTGAGCACGGCTCAATGCCCGACCATGGCAGAAGATAGAGAAAAGATGAGTGTCGTCCCCTATGCCTCGGCCATAGGGTCTATCATGTATGCTATGTTGTGTACCAGACCTGATGTAAACCTTGCCGTAAGTTTGGTAGGAAGGTACCAAAGTAATCCCGGCATGGAACACTGGACATCGGTCAAGAATATCCTAAAGTACCTGAAAAGGACTAAGGAAATGTTTCTCGTTTATGGAGGTGACGAAGAGCTCGTCGTAAAGGGTTACGTCGATGCTAGCTTCGACACAGATCTGGATGACTCTAAGTCACAAACCGGATACGTGTATATTTTGAATGGTGGGGCAGTAAGCTGGTGCAGTTGCAAGCAAAGCGTTGTGGCGGGATCTACATGTGAAGCGGAGTACATGGCAGCCTCGGAGGCAGCACAAGAAGCAGTCTGGGTGAAGGAGTTCATTACCGACCTAGGAGTCATACCCAATGCGTCGGGCCCGATGACTCTCTTCTGTGACAACACTGGAGCTATTGCCCTTGCCAAGGGGCCCAGGTTTCACAGGAAGACCAGGCATATCAAGCGTCGCTTCAACTCCATTCGTGAAAGTGTTCAAAATGGAGACATAGAGATTTGTAAAGTACATACGGACCTGAATGTGGCAGATCCGTTGACTAAACCTCTCCCTAGAGCAACACATGATCAACACCAGAACTGCATGGGTGTTCGATTCATCACAATGTAACTAGAATATTGACTCTAGTGCAAGTGGGAGACTGTTGGAAATATGCCCTAGACGCAATAATAAAATGGTTATTATTATATTTCTTTGTTCATGATAATTGTCTATTGTTCATGCTATAATTGTGTTATCTGGAAATCGTAATACATGTGTGAATACATAGACCACAACACGTCCCTAGTGAGCCTCTAGTTGACTAGCTCGTTGATCAAAGGATAGTCATGGTTTTCTGACTATGGACATTGGATGTCATTGATAACGGGATCACATCATTAGGAGAATGATGTGATGGACAAGACCCAATCCTAAGCATAGCTCAAAGATCGTGTAGTTCGTTTGTTGTAGCTTTTCTGAATGTCAAGTATCATTTCCTTAGACCATGAGATTGTGCAACTCCCGGATACCGTAGGAGTGCCTTGGGTGTGCCAAACGTCACAACGTAACTGGGTGACTATAAAGGCACATTACAGGTATCTCCGAAAGTGTCTGTTGGGTTGGCATGAATCGAGACTGGGATTTGTCACTCCGTATGACGGAGAGGTATGTCTGGGCCCACTCGGTAATGCATCATCATAATGAGCTCAATGTGATCAAGTGGTTGATCACGGGATCATGCATTACGGTACGAGTAAAGTGACTTACCGGTAACGAGACTGAACAAGGTATTGGGATACCGACGATCGAGTCTCGGGCAAGTAACGTACCGATTGACAAAGGGAATTGTATACGGATTGATTGAATCCTCGACATCGTGGTTCATCCGATGAGATCATCATGGAGCATGTGGGAGCCAACATGGGTATCCAGATCCCGCTGTGTGTTATTGATCGGAGAGTCGTCTCGATCATGTCTGCATGTCCCCCGAACCCGTAGGGTCTACACACTTAAGGTTCGGTGACGCTAGGGTTGTTAGGAAGACTTGTATGTGATTAGCGAATGTTGTTCGGAGTCCCGGATGAGATCCGGACATCACGAGGAGTTCCGGAATGGTCCGGAGGTAAAGATTTATATATGGGAAGTTGTCATACGGTCGCCGGAAAGGTTCGGGGGGCATATCGGTATTGTACCGGGGCCACCGGAGGGGTTCCGGGGGTCCACCGGGAGGGGCCACCTCTTCCGGAGGGCCTTATGGGCTGTATGGAGAAGGGAACCAGCCCAAGTGGGCTGGGGCGCCACACCCCCCTAGGGCCCATGCGCCTAGGGTTGGGGGGAAACCCTAAAGAGGGCGCCCCCTTGCTTGGGGGGCAAGCCCCCCTCCCCTTGGCCGCCGCCCCCCCTCTAGATCCCATCTAGAGGGGGCCAGCCCCCTTCCCCCTTCCCGTATAAATAGAGGGGTGAGGGGAGGGTTGCACACAACATCCAAGGTGCAACCCCTCCCCTCCCCAACACCTCTCCTCCTCCGTAAGAGCTTGGCGAAGCCCTGCCGGAGTACTGCAGCTTCACCACCACCACGCCGTCGTGCTGCTGTTGGAGCCCTCTTCCTCAACCTCTCCCTCCTCCTTGCTGGATCAAGGCGCGGGAGACGTCCTCGCTCCGTACGTGTGTTGAACGTGGAGGTGCCGTCCGTTCGGCGCTAGGATCTTCAGTGATTTGGATCACGACGAGTACGACTCCATCAACCCCGTTCTTTTGAACGCTTCCACTCATGATCTACAAGGGTATGTAGATGCACTCCTCTCTCCCTCGTTGCTAGATGACTCCATAGATTGATCTTGGTGATGCGTAGAAAATTTTAAAATTCTGCTACGTTCCCCAACAGCCATGACTCGTGTGCGTGTGAAAGACGGGCGGAGGACCTCCTTCTGGCATGACTGGTGGCTGCCTTGCGGCCCCTGAGTGTCGCCTTTCCGGCTCCACTCGCATACCACGTGCCCCGAGGCCACCGTGTCTCGAGTGTGGGAGTCCGGGCTCAACCACATCCTGGTCCCAAGGTTCACCGGGGCTGGCGCTAGGGAGCGCGCGGCCCTCCTCGCCCTCCTCCCGGCTTCCCAAGCGACGCCGGGCGTGGATGAGAGGGCGCTGCCGCTCTGTGGGCATCCACGGACGGGGCCCTTGTCACGAGCCACGCTTACGCCCTGCTGCGTTTTGGCGGGTGTTTCTCGCCGCATGCGGCCTTCATTTGGGGGGCGCGCATGCCGTCCCGGGTGAAATTCTTCTGCTGGTTGCTTATCCACCACGGGGTTAACACCCGGGTTGTCCTCCTTCGGAAAACCATTGTTGATCGGGCGGGGGGCGGATGCCCCGTATGCTTGGCCGAGCTGGAAACTGCGGACCACTTGATGTTTGGCTGCCCATTCGCGAGCGCGTTCTGGCGCGCCGTGGGGGTTGCAGTAATCGCGAGGAACACTTCGGTGGGTCGGCTCCACGCCTTCGATGTGAGGGCAACTGTCGGAGAGGCCTCTCCTGACGCCTTTGTCCTTCTTTGCTGCTGGCACCTATGGAAGCATTGGAATGGTGTGCTCTTTCAAGCTATGGTGCCGTCTCTAGATCGGGCGTTAAGCTGCTGTCGCGAGGATGATGTTCTCTGGCGGGAGCGGTTACGTCCCAGTGATCGCTCGCATGTTGATGCTTGGGTGAGTGCGTTGGTGCGGTGATCTAGTCTGTGTTGTTAGATCTCCCCCCCCCCTAAGTGTGCGTTGCTGTTTGTAAAAATGAGGGCCTCCCCCCTTCCTTATGGTGATTTGGCAATAAAAAATACAGGTGGAGGGATTGTTATCCCTCCCCCGGTGACAGTTCAAAAAAAAATATGAAGATAAATAATATCAAATCAATTTCAATATACCCACCATTAGATATATTTTCATAATGTGTTTATTCAATATTTTCGTAATGCACTGTGTGACTCATTTGTATGTAAACTACTCCCTCTATTTCTTTACTCTCATATAAGATTTGTCTTGACTCAAACTTTGTAAAGTTTGGCCAATTTTATACAAAAAATTATCAACATTCACTATACCAAATCAATATCATTAGATGCATCATGGAATAAAATTTCAAATTATATATCTTTAGTATTGTATAGATGTTGATATTTTTTAATATAAATTTGATGAAAATTTATAAAATTTGAGTTAAGACAGTTTTATATGCGGAGTAAAAAGAAACAGAGAGAGAGAGAGTACCTAAATGTTTGTGTGTTGCTGTGTAATTTCCTTTTATTTATGTATCTGTAGTTGTTTAAATGATTGGGCGCCATTAGAATAAGAAACTATTATGTCAACATAAAGCAACTGCACATCCTGTAGTTTTAAAATGATGTGATGCCAAAGTATGCATGGATGTTGAACTTCATCTAAACCGGTAAATTTACATGACTTAAAAGCCCCTCGACTTTGCCTTCGAAGAGAGGGAAACATGATATGTGGGTCATGTGGGCTGAACTAGGAAGGCATGTATGAGGGGCGGAGCTAGCCTAATGCATTCTGCAATAGATATTTAGTCTAGATGCTCATATATGCATATATATCATGCATGGTGTTCATTTCACACGTAGAACTCACTAAAAATGAGAAAGAACAACGCTCCAGTGTCCTCCTGCGACCAGGCTTCCTTGGGCTAAGATCCACTTTCGGCAAGCACGGGCCTTCAATTCTCGTTCTGGGCCCAGGAACACACGACTCGTCGGAAAGCCAGGAACTGGGGCGTCGTGCTGTCGCCTGATCGTGGATCGCCAATCGGGACACTGCAATATCTCGAGGCAGGTGCTTTCGCCTTTGTTTAATTGAATTTTTTTCGACTCGTTAAGCTCATGGCTCGCTTCTTAATGAATAGAGTCAATCATTGATTTTAGCTTGTTAAGCTTTACGAGCTTAACGAATGAGCTAACGAGTTTCACGAGTAGCTCGTTAAACTCGTTAGTAACAAGACAACACATATTTTTATCGCACGTGACAAAATTTTTGTAGCACTTCATCCCATCTATTCAATCTACTCTACATAGGAGACAACAAGCTAGTGCATTTTCTTTTGTACTCGCCATGTTCCTTCTTATAAAACGCATATACACACTCATCATGCAGACCGTGACACATCAGAATCTGTTAACGAGCGCTCACGAGTTTAACGAGTTTCAAACGAATCGAGCCGAGCAGGGTTTCCTGCTCGTTAATCGTAACGAGCTTAACGAGCCGAGCAGCTCATTAATCCACCCCTAGATGACACTGCTCAAATCTGGCTTTACCTTTTCATTTTCTCAATGTGTATTCATTTGTTTGCAAATAAATGTGTATTCGAATTTGGATCTGGAACTTTTAAGGATGATAGATATATGTCTTGTGAACGTTCATAAATCCTTTTAGCTATTTTTAAAACACATAAATTCTCTTTTTTTTCCTTCTGAAGTGGGAGCATGGAAACAAAGGAGAGTTGGTATCACCGGATTATTCTCCCGGGCCATGGTATCCCAACGGGAAGAAAATGTGACGCGTAAAGTTGCATGAAAATCTGCACCTAGTATGCTACAGTGCATCGCTACGGGACACATGACATGAACTGATTGACAGACTTTTTTACGACAAATGATCGAAAGACTTGGGCACGAAGACACGGGAACCATTGGCCAATTGACTATTTGACCGCAAAGACGGTCGTCTGCATCTCTGACGCGGGTACAGGACTGGGTCCCACTGGGGCAGCTGACGAGCCCAGCGGCTGTGCTGTGGCAGCCATGAATACGGCCGTAGCAGCCACAGCCACGCCTTCCGAGTCCTGGCAAATTCCTGTTTTGACTCCTTTCTGAACCTTAGTTTGAATTTTTTTCATAATCTGACCCTTTTGCTACCGCTAGAGACCATGGCGGTAGGCTGGTAGACTGGCTCCAGCCTACCGCCATGGTCTCTGGCGGTAGGAAACATCGGTATTGTTAACCGGGCCGGCGGTAGCCTGCACAACCCTACCGGCAAGATGCTTGGCGATAGATACGAGCACGCATTGTGTTCAATACTTAGGAGTTTTTTTGGTGGTAGGGCATATAACCCTACCGCTAGGGACCTTGGCGATAGACTGTTATACCTTACCACCATAGTCCCTGGCGGTAGCAAAAGGGTCAAATCTTGATTTTTCTTAAATTAGAATCAAATCTTGAATAGGTTTCAAAAAAGGGTCAAAACACGAGATTTAGCCCCGAGTCATGAAGGATTGAGATGGCCCGTGAGCATCTCCTGGCCGGAAACACAGAACAGTTCTTGTGCATTGTGTTTGTATCTTTTTATGCTCTATTTTAAGTTTAAAATTTCCCGTATTTTTTATTAAAAAGGCAACCACCACATACCGCCTATGTAATTACTGTCTTTGTATCGAAGGTATATATACCTTAATGTTTAATCAGCGAAATCAACTGTTCATTCTCTCAAACGCAACACGTTTTTATCAGCACTCGAAAGGGCGGTTTCGTTAATGAAAGAACAGGTGGCAAAATCAACATTTTTTGCTCACCACCTTTAGTTTCTCAAAAGAAATTGAGTGGGGAGTTTCTCAATTTATAGTGTGTGTAAAAAAGGTAATTTAATTAGCATAATGCTGTAATGGTTGTTTGCATCAATCAAGAGGCCCTCCTTTTCAAATTGAAAAGGAAAACACCATGGTTTCTTGTAGCACAAAGAATACTACTAGTACTCCCTCCGGTCCTTTTTACTCTGCATATTAGATTTGTCCGAAGTCAATCTCATCCAACTTTGATCAAGTTTATATAAAAAATTATAGACATTCACATAACAACACCAATATCATTAGATTCATCTTAGAATATATTTTCATATTATATTTATTAGATATTATAGATGCTAATAATTTCTAATATAAATTTGGTCAAACTTAGCAAAGTTTGACTTTCGGCAAATCCAATGTGCAAAGTAAAAAGGACCGGAGGGAGTACTACCTGCCCCCTCATGACTCGTTAGAACCCCTCAAAATTTTGAGCCTTTTTATGGCGTATAACTCAAAATTCGAGGGGGCTTATAAACTCGGACGGAGGAAATAATTTTGTAAGTTGAGTGCATGAAAAATACTTTTTTTGCACTACCACGAGTGAGGCTATTCTTTAATAAGTACATACAAGTAACATATATAGGTTACTAACTTTTGTTATAGTTTCCGGCAGAGCATATTATTCGTGAAAGTATATGCTAGCAAGATCTAAAACAGTAGGGCCATGAACATTAATAGAAAAAACAACCAGAAAATAGAGAAAAACGAAAATCTTTAATCTGTGTATTCATGCTTCATGATGACAACTCTTACAAATTATGCACTCCACCCCTTTTCGTATAACTGATGTAAGAATGAATGAATGATGAAGTTGAAGCTACTTGGAGATTTAGTCATTTAGACAAGATGAATGCTCAAATTTATGATCCATTCAAGCAAGAGATAACCCTGCGCAATATTTCCCCAAAATGAATGCAAATGAGGATAGCAATTGGCACATTTAGCCATGTGAATGAACTACTCCTAGTAATCAAATTAATACGTAGTATCGTAATGCAATCCAAGACCAACAAGCCGTTCAAATTTTCTCTTCATGTAATTAAGCTCACAATGCCCACCATGTTTAGGATCATGAACATTGCTCCCTCCGTTCCTAAATACTTGTCTTTCTAGAGATTTCAACAAATGACTACATACGGCGCAAAATGAGTGAATCTACACTTTAAAATATGTCTACATACATCCGTATGTTGAGTTCATTTGAAATGCCTAGAAAGACAAGTATTTGGGAACGGAGGGAGTAGTATAGTACTCCTACTGGTTTAGCAAAGATTTCTCAGCTGCAAAACCAAACATACTCGCTAATGCCATTGCCTCTTGAACAACTCCAGCCCCGCCGGCGCCGCTAGCCCCCTCATCTCTCCGGCGAGGTCGACGCCGAACAGCCTCACGACATGGGCTTCTTCTCTTTTGCCTGTCTCCACCACCGGCGGCGGCGACGCCGCTGCGCCGCCACTCGCCGTCATGGTCTTCTTGTAGTCGATGAAGAAGTGCTTCTCCTGTCCGTACTCTGAGCAGGAGAACACGACGACGTCGCCGGCGACGAGGCCCTTCTCCCGGACGAACCGGCTCCAGCCCTTGGTGAGCACGTAGCTCTGGCTGCTGTTCCAGTACGAGTACCTGAACCGCCACACCTTCCCCTCGCCGTCCTCGAAGTTGAGCAGCACGCACTTGTCAGCGGCGGTCGTTGTCTCCGGCGCGCGCTTCAGGGGGATGTGCTTCTCGGCGTGCTGCTTCGGCAACACGATGCGGTTCAGCTTGCCGACGTCGCTCGGCGTCAGGACCTTCTCGAAGAGCGGCTCCCTCGCCCACGACGGCGTCGGCTCCGCGCGGCCCCCAATGCCGCGGCCGCGGCGCAGGCCCCGGCGGAGCTCGTCGGAGTAGGTGTGCTTGCGGAGCATGTCGACGATCTCGGCCTTGGAGTGCGCCGCCAGGAAGGCGAGCTCCGTCGACGCGGCCGTGCGCGGGAAGTTGGTGGCGGCGTCGAGGCCGCGGTAGCGGAGCGCGGCCACGTCGTAGGCGCGCGCCGCGGCGTCCTCGTCGGGGAACGTGCCGATCCAGACGCGCGCGTGGCGATCGTAGATCTGGGCGCCCCACCGCCCGTTGGGCTGCGGCACCACGCCCTTGAACCGCGACGACGCCGACTGCGCCGATGCCGACGCCGAGCGCGAGGTCACGGCCTCGTCGGGGATGGCGACAGGTAGGCCCAGCGGCGTCGGCAGCCGGCCGGCGGCACCCGACTCGGTCGTGGCCGTGGACGCGCCGGAAGAGTGCTGGGAGGAGTGCTCCGGCGTGGAGCTGAGGATCTGCAGTCCCATGGACTGCTGCTTTTCTGTGGCTTGGCATCTGCCCTTTGGGGAAGGGACGTCCTTTTGGAGGGTGTGTATGGGCCAATTCTTTTCCCCCATGATTCTTCAGAATGTGATTTTGGTAATCTGCCCACAAAATCAACTGCTCATAAAATCCACCGTCTAGTTCTTTTCTGAGATTTCAGCCTATGATTGTTGTATGAGTTGTGTGATGAAATGTCTCTAACAGCCCTAGATTGGAACTGAGTGTTGAATTGCTAACACTTATTTATTTCGGACAGTTTCACGTGTAATATGAACGAGCGGGGCGGTTACGATCGCGAGCTTCGATTACATGATTAGGGTCAGATGGTTGAGTATCGTCTTTGGCGACCAGCGAACGGAGGGCTAAAACCTATAGTTTTGGAGTAAGGAATGAGCGTGAAAGTTGTTGTGCTTCTGTACACGCACATATGTTTTCTTGCTGGGGCGGACACGGATTTCTCACTAAAGGTGAAGAAAAAGATAATACGGATTACCATATCTTCGGCTTTAAGCTCTTTCTTTCGTCGTACTAAATTATACTACAGAAACACAACCTTGAAGGGAATAGTTAATCACACAATCAATTTTCCGAACTTCCAATTTTCTCCAACTAAAATATTAGATGGCCAGTACTAGCAAGATATGATCAAGGGCACAGAAACAACTCCCCGCAAAAAGAAAGGACATATAAACAACGGGCTGCATTTAAGATTTGATGGGTAGTTGGGGGTGGTCGTTGGAGATGATGAGGTGCCACTGGTCAGGCATTTGACTTGTTCAAATGCATACGATAATATATAGAGGGATATATAGGATTGTTGAATCATGAAATACATCCTGACTAATATAGTGGAGATAAAACTTTCAATGAGTAAGGGAGTACTTGATAGAGATTGCAAACACCATTTTCCTCATGTTTGAATAGTTGGTATCGTCAAACGTTCTTATTGACGGAGGTTAAAACCACAACATTTCTATGATTTAATTGTTGGAAATATGCCCTAGAGGCAATAATAAAAGCATTATTATTATATTTCCTTGTTCATGATAATTGTCTTTATTCATGCTATAATTGTGTTATCCGGAAATCGTAATACATGTGTGAATAACAGACATCAACATGTCCCTAGTGAGCCTCTAGTTGACTAGCTCGTTGATCAACAGATAGTCATGGTTTCCTGACTATGGACACTGGATGTCATTGATAACGAGATCACATCATTAGGAGAATGATGTGATGGACAAGACCCAATCCTAAACATAGCACAAGATCGTATAGTTCATTTGCTAGAGTTTTCCAATGTCAAGTATCTTTTCCTTAGACCATGAGATCGTGTAACTCCCGGATACCGTAGGAGTGCTTTGGGTATGCCAAACGTCACAACGTAACTGGGTGACTATAAAGGTAGACTACGGGTATCTCTGAAAGTGTCTGTTGGGTGACATGGATCAAGACTGGGATTTGTCACTCCGTATGACGGAGAGGTATCACTGGGCCCACTCGGTAATGCATCATCATAATGAGCTCAGAGTGACCAAGTGTCTGGTCACGGGATCATGCATTACGGTACGAGTAAAGTGACTTGCCGGTAACGAGATTGAACGAGGTATTGGGATACCGACGATCAAATCTCGGGCAAGTAACATATCGATAGACAAAGGGAATAGCGTACGGGATTGATTAAATCCTCGACATCGTGGTTCATCCGATGAGATCATCGTGGAGCATGTGGGAGCCAACATGGGTATCCAGATCCCGCTGTTGGTTATTGACCGGAGAGTCGTCTCGGTCATGTCTGCTTGTCTCCCGAACCCGTAGGGTCTACACACTTAAGGTTCGGTGACGCTAGGGTTATGAAGATATGTATATGCAGAAACCCGAATGTTGTTCGAAGTCCCGGATGAGATCCCGGACGTCACGAGGAGTTCCGGAATGGTCCGGAGGTAAAGAATTATATATAGGAAGTGCTATTTCGGGCATCGGGACAAGTTTCGGGGTTATCGGTATTGTACCGGGACCACCGGAGGGGTCCCGGGGGTCCACCGGGTGGGGCCACCTGTCCCGGGGGGCCACATGGGCTGTAGGGGGTGCGCCTTGGCCTTCATGGGCCAAGGGCACCAGCCCCTATAGGCCCATGCGCCTAGGGTTTCCCCCTAGGAGGAGTCCTAGTGGTGGAAGGCACCCCTAGGTGCCTTGGGGGGGAGGGAAACCTCCCCTTGGCCGCCGGCCATAGGAGATTGGATCTCCTAGGCTGTGCACCACCCCCCCTTGGCACCCCTATATATAGTGGGGAGAGGAGGGACCTAATACACCAGCCCCTGGCGCCTCCACCTCCCCCCGTTACGTCTCTCCCTCGTAGTCTCGGCGAAGCCCTGCTGCTGTGACGCCCTGCATCCACCACCACGCCGTCGTGCTGCTGGATCTTCATCAACCTCTCCTCCCCCCTTGCTGGATCAAGAAGGAGGAGACGTCTCCCGTCCCGTACGTGTGTTGAACGCGGAGGTGCCGTCCGTTCGGCGCTGGTCATCGGTGATTTGAATCACGTCGAGTACGACTACATCATCACCGTTCTTTTGAACGCTTCCGCTCGCGATCTACAAAGGTATGTAGATGCATCTAATCACTCGTTGCTAGATGAACTCCTAGATGATCTTGGTGAAACGAGTAGGAAAATTTTTGTTTTCTGCAACGTTCCCCAACAGTGGCATCATGAGCTAGGTCTATGCGTAGTTCTTCTTGCGCGAGTAGAACACAATTTGTTGTGGGCGTAGATTTGTCAACTTTCTTGCCGTTACTAGTCCTTTCTTGCTTCAGCGGTATTGTGGGATGAAGCGGCCCGGACCAACCTTACACGTACGCTTACGTGAGACCGGTTCCACCGACTAACATGCACTAGTTGCATAAGGTGGCTGGCGGGTGTCTGTCTCTCCTACTTTAGTTGGAGCGGAATCGATGAACAAGGTCCTTATGAAGGGTAAATAGAAGTTGACAAATCACGTTGTGGCTTTAACGTAGGTAAGAAAACGTTCTTGCTAGAACCCTAATTCAGCCACGTAAAACTTGCAACAACAATTAGAGGACGTCTAACTTGTTTTTGCAGCAAGTGGTTTGTGATATGATATGGCCAAAGTTGTGATGAATGATGAATGATCTATATGTGATGTATGAGATGTTCATGCTATTGTAATAGGATTCACGACTTGCATGTCGATGAGTATGACAACCGGCAGGAGCCATAGGAGTTGTCTTTATTCTTTTATATGACCTGCGTGTCATCAAGAAACGCCATGTAAATTACTTTACTTTATTGCTAAACGCGTTAGCCATAGTAGTAGAAGTAATAGTTGGCGAGCAACTTCATGGAGACACGATGATGGAGATCATGATGATGGACATCATGGTGTCAAGCCGGTGACAAGATGATCATGGAGCCCCAAGATGGAGATCAAAGGAGCTATGTGATAATGGCCATATCATGTCACGCTTATTATTTGATTGCATGTGATGTTTATCATGTTTTGCATCTTGTTTACTTAGAACGACGGTAGTAAATAAGATGATCCCTCACAATAATTTCAAGAAGTGTTCCCCCTAACTGTGCACCGTTGCGACAGTTCGCTGTTTCAAAACACCACGTGATGATCGGGTGTTTTATTCAGACGTTCACATACAACGGGTGTAAGACAGATTTACACATGCAAACACTTAGGTTGACTTGACGAGCCTAGCATGTACAGACATGGCCTCGGAACACAGAAGACCGAAAGGTCGAGCATGAGTCGTATAGAAGATACGATCAACATGAAGATGTTCACCGATGTTGACTAGTCCGTCTCACGTGATGATCGGACACGGTCTAGTTTAACTCAGATCATGTAATACTTAGATGACTAGAGGGATGTCTAATCTAAGTGGGAGTTCACTAATAATTTGATTAGTTGAACTTAATTATCATGAACTTAGTCTAAAATCTTTGCAATATGTCTTGTAGATCAAATGGCCAACGTAGTCCTCAACTTCAACGCGTTCCTAGAGAAAACTAAGCTGAAAGACGATGGCAGCAACTATACGGACTGGGTCCGGAACCTGAGGATCATCCTCATAGCTGCCAAGAAAGATTATGTCCTACAAGCACCGCTTGGTGACGCACCCGTTCTCCCTGCGGAACAAGACGTTATGAACGCTTGGCAGGCACGTTTCGATGACTACTCCCTCGTTCAGTGCGGCATGCTTTACAGCCTAGAGCCGGGGCTCCAAAAGCGTTTTGAGAGACATGGAGCATATGAGATGTTCGAAGAGCTGAAAATGGTTTTCCGAGCTCATGCCCGGGTCGAGAGATATGAAGTCTCCGACAAATTCTTCAGCTGTAAGATGGAGGAAAACAGTTCTGTCAGTGAGCACATACTCACTATGTCTGGGTTGCATAACCGCTTGACTCAGCTGGGAGTTAATCTCCCGGATGATGCGGTCATTGATAGAATCCTCCAGTCGCTTCCACCAAGCTACAAGAGCTTTGTGATGA
Source organism: Triticum dicoccoides (assembly GCF_002162155.2). Taxonomy (NCBI): domain Eukaryota; kingdom Viridiplantae; phylum Streptophyta; class Magnoliopsida; order Poales; family Poaceae; genus Triticum; species Triticum dicoccoides. Next base: position 670,730,394 of record NC_041388.1, on the reverse strand, counting down.
ACTTCAATATGCAGGGGATGGAAAAGACCATTCCTGAAGTATTTGCTATGCTGAAATCAGCAGAGGTAGAAGTCAGGAAGGAACATCAAGTGTTGATGGTCAATAAAACCACTAAGTTCAAGAAAGGCAAGGGTAAAAAGAACTTCAAGAAGGACGGCAAGGGGGTTGCCGCGCCCGGCAAGCAAGCTGCCGGGAAGAAGCCAAAGAATGGACCCAAGCCCGAGACTGAGTGCTTTTATTGCAAGGAAAGCGGTCACTGGAAGCGGAACTGCCCTAAGTACTTAGCGGATAAGAAGGCCGGCAAAACCAAAGGTATATGTGATATACATGTGTACCTTACTAGTGCCCGTAGTGGCTCCTGGGTATTTGATACCGGTGCAGTTGCTCACATTTGTAACTCAAAGCAGGGGCTGCGGAATAAACGGAAACTGGCAAAGGATGAGGTGACGATGCACGTTGGGAATGGTTCCAAGGTCAATGTGATCGCCGTCGGCACGCTACCTCTGCATCTCCCTTCGGGATTAGTTTTAAACCTTAATAATTGTTATTTAGTGCCAGCTTTGAGCATGAACATTGTATCGGGATCTCGTTTAATTCGAGATGGCTACTCTTTTAAATCTGAGAATAATGGTTGTTCCATTTTTTTGAGAGATATGTTTTATGGTCATGCTCCTATGGTGAATGGTTTATTCTTTATGAATCTCGAACGTGATGCTACACATGTTCATAATGTGAGTACCAAAAGAAGTAAGGTTGATAATGATAGTCCCACATACTTGTGGCACTGCCGCCTTGGTCACATAGGTGTCAAACGCATGAAGAAGCTCCATGCTGATGGACTTTTAGAGTCTCTTGATTATGTATCATTTGACACGTGCGAACCATGCCTTATGGGTAAAATGACCAAGACTCCGTTCTCAGGAACAATGGAGCGAGCAACCGACTTATTGGAAATCATACATACTGATGTGTGCGGTCCGATGAGTGTTGAGGCTCGCGGTGGCTATCGTTATGTTCTCACCCTCACTGATGATTTAAGTAGGTATGGGTATATCTACTTAATGAAACACAAGTCTGAAACCTTTGAAAAGTTCAAGGAATTTCAGAGTGAGGTTGAAAATCAACGTGACAGGAAAATCAAGTTTCTACGATCAGATCATGGAGGAGAATACTTGAGTCACGAGTTTGGGGCACACTTAAGAAAATGTGGAATAGTTTCACAACTCACGCCGCCTGGAACACCTCAGCGTAATGGTGTGTCCGAACGTCGTAATCACACTCTGTTAGATATGGTGCGATCTATGATGTCTCTTACCGATTTACCGCTTTCTTTTTGGGGCTATGCTTTAGAGACTGCCGCATTCACTTTAAATAGGGCTCCGTCGAAATCCGTTGAGACGACACCGTATGAATTATGGTTTGGGAAGAAACCTAAGCTGTCGTTTCTAAAAGTTTGGGGATGCGATGCTTATGTCAAGAAACTTCAACCTGAAAAGCTCGAACCCAAGTCGGAAAAATGCGTCTTCATAGGATACCCAAAAGAAACTATTGGGTACACCTTCTACCTCATATCCGAAGGCAAGATCATTGTTGCCAAGAATGGGTCCTTTCTGGAGAAAGAGTTTCTCTCGAAAGAAGTAAGTGGGAGGAAAGTAGAGCTTGATGAAGTATTACCTCTTGAGCCGGAAAATGGCGCAACTCAAGAAAATGTTCCTGAGGTGCCTACACCGACTGGAGAGGAAATTAATGACAATGATCAAGATACTTCTGATCAAGCCCCTACTGAAATTCGAAGGTCCACAAGGACACGTTCCGCACCAGAGTGGTACGGCAACCCTGTCTTGGAAATCATGCTGTTAGACAACGGTGAACCTTCGAACTATGAAGAAGCGATGGCGGGCCCGGATTCCGACAAATGGCTAGAAGCCATGAAATCCGAGATAGGATCCATGTATGAAAACAAAGTATGGACTTTGACTGACTTGCCCATTGAGCGGCGAGCCATAGAAAATAAATGGATCTTTAAGAGGAAGACAGACGCGGATGGTAATGTGACCATCTATAAAGCTCGGCTTGTCGCTAAGGGTTATCGAAAAGTTCAAGGGGTTGACTACGATGAGACTTTCTCACCGGTAGCGAAGCTGAAGTCCGTCTGAATCATGTTAGCAATTGCCGCATTCTATGATTACGAAATATGGCAAATGGACGTCAAAATGGAATTCCTTAATGGTTTCCTTAAGGAAGAATTGTATATGATGCAGCCGGAAGGTTTTGTCGATCCTAAGAATGCTGACAAAGTGTGCAAGCTCCAACGCTCGATTTATGGGCTGGTGCAAGCATCTCGGAGTTGGAACATTCGCTTTGATGAGATGATCAAAGCGTTTGGGTTTACACAGACTTATGGAGAAGCCTGCGTTTACAAGAAAGTGAGTGGGAGCTCTGTAGCATTTCTCATATTATATGTAGATGACATACTGTTGATGGGAAATGATATAGAACTCTTGGACATCATCAAGGCCTACTTGAATAAAAGTTTTTCAATGAAGGACCTTGGAGAAGCTGCTTATATATTAGGCATCAAAATCTATAGAGATAGATCGAGACGCCTCATAGGTCTTTCACAAAGCACATACCTTGATAAGATATTGAAGAAGTTCAATATGGATCAATCCAAGAAGGGGTTCTTGCCTGTGTTGCAAGGTATGAAATTGAGCTCAGCTCAATGTCCGACCACGGCAGAAGATATAGAAGAGATGAGCGTCATCCCCTATGCCTCAGCCATAGGTTCTATTATGTATGCGATGCTGTGTACCAGACCTGATGTAAACCTTGCCGTAAGTTTGGTAGGAAGGTACCAAAGTAATCCCGGCAAGGAACACTGGACAGCGGTCAAGAATATCCTGAAGTACCTGAAAAGGACTAAGGAAATGTTTCTCGTTTATGGAGGTGACGAAGAGCTCGTCGTAAAGGGTTACGTCGACGCTAGTTTCGACACAGATCTGGATGACTCTAAGTCACAAACCGGATACGTGTATATTTTGAATGGTGGGGCAGTAAGCTGGTGCAGTTGCAAGCAAAGCGTCGTGGCGGGATCTACATGTGAAGCGGAGTACATGGCAGCCTCGGAGGCAGCACATGAAGCAATATGGGTGAAGGAGTTCATCACCGACCTAGGAGTCATACCCAATGCGTCGGGGCCGATCAAGCTCTTCTGTGACAACACTGGAGCTATTGCACTTGCCAAGGAGCCCAGGTTTCACAAGAAGACAAGGCACATCAAGCGTCGCTTCAACTCCATTCGTGAAAATGTTCAAGATGGAGACATAGAGATTTGTAAAGTACATACGGACCTGAATATAGCAGATCCGTTGACTAAACCTCTCCCTAGAGCAAAACATGATCAACACCAGAATTCCATGGGTGTTGGATTCATCACAATGTAACTAGATTATTGACTCTAGTGCAAGTGGGAGACTGTTGGAAATATGCCCTAGAGGCAATAATAAAAGCATTATTATTATATTTCCTTGTTCATGATAATTGTCTTTATTCATGCTATAATTGTGTTATCCGGAAATCGTAATACATGTGTGAATAACAGACACCAACATGTCCCTAGTGAGCCTCTAGTTGACTAGCTCGTTGATCAACAGATAGTCATGGTTTCCTGACTATGGACACTGGATGTCATTGATAACGAGATCACATCATTGGGAGAATGATGTGATGGACAAGACCCAATCCTAAACATAGCACAAGATCGTATAGTTCGTTTGCTAGAGTTTTCCAATGTCAAAGTATCTTTTCCTTAGACCATGAGATCGTGTAACTCCCGGATACCGTAGGAGTGCTTTGGGTATGCCAAACGTCACAACGTAACTGGGTGACTATAAAGGTAGACTACGGGTATCTCCGAAAGTGTCTGTTGAGTGACATGGATCAAGACTGGGATTTGTCACTCCGTATGACGGAGAGGTATCACTGGGCCCACTCGGTAATGCATCATCATAATGAGCTCAGAGTGACCAAGTGTCTGGTCACGGGATCATGCATTACGGTACGAGTAAAGTGACTTGCCGGTAACGAGATTGAACGAGGTATTGGGATACCGACGATCGAATCTCGGGCAAGTAACATATCGATAGACAAAGGGAATAGCGTACGGGGTTGATAGAATCCTCGACATCATGGTTCATCCGATGAGATCATCGTGGAGCATGTGGGAGCCAACATGGGTATCCAGATCCCGCTGTTGGTTATTGACCAGAGAGTCGTCTCGGTCATGTCTGCTTGTCTCCCGAACCCGTAGGGTCTACACACTTAAGGTTCGGTTACGCTAGGGTTGTAGGGATATGTATATGCAGTAACCCGAATGTTGTTCGGAGTCCCGTATGAGATCCCGGACGTCACGAGGAGTTCCGGAATGGTCCGGAGGTAAAGATTTATATATGGGAAGTCCTGTTTCGGGCATCGGGACAAGTTTCGGGGTTATCGGTATTGTACCGGGACCACCGGAGGGGTCCCGGGGGCCCACCGGGTGGGGCCACCCATCCCCGGGGGCCACATGGGCTGTAGGGGGTGCGCCTTGGCCTGCTTGGGCCAAGGGCACCAGCCCCACAAGGCCCATGCGCCTAGGGTTTCCAAGGGGGAGGAGTCCTACTAGTGGACACAAGGACACGTTCCGCACCAGAGTGGTACGGCAACCCTGTCTTGGAAATCATGTTGTTAGACAACGGTGAACCTTCGAACTATGAAGAAGCGATGGCGGGCCCGGATTCCGACAAATGGCTAGAAGCCATGAAATCCGAGATAGGATCCATGTATGAAAACGAAGTATGGACTTTGACTGACTTGCCCGTTGAACGGCGAGCCATAGAAAATAAATGGATCTTTAAGAAGAAGACAGACGCGGATGGTAATGTGACCATCTATAAAGCTCGGCTTGTCGCTAAGGGTTATCGACAAGTTCAAGGGGTTGACTACGATGAGACTTTCTCACCGGTAGCGAAGCTGAAGTCCGTCCGAATCATGTTAGCAATTGCCGCATTCTATGATTACGAAATATGGCAAATGGACGTCAAAACGGCATTCCTTAATGGTTTCCTTAAGGAAGAATTGTATATGATGCATCCGGAAGGTTTTGTCGATCCTAAGAATGCTGACAAAGTGTGCAAGCTCCAACGCTCGATTTATGGGCTGGTGCAAGCATCTCGGAGTTGGAACATTCGCTTTGATGAGATGATCAAAGCGTTTGGGTTTACACAGACTTATGGAGAAGCCTGCGTTTACAAGAAAGTGAGTGGGAGCTCTGTAGCATTTCTCATATTATATGTAGATGACATACTTTTGATGGGAAATGATATAGAACTCTTGGACAGCATCAAGGCCTACTTGAATAAAAGTTTTTCAATGAAGGACCTTGGAGAAGCTGCTTATATATTAGGCATCAAAATCTATAGAGATAGATCGAGACGCCTCATAGGTCTTTCACAAAGCACATACCTTGATAAGATATTGAAGAAGTTCAATATGGATCAATCCAAGAAGGGGTTCTTGCCTGTGTTACAAGGTATGAAATTGAGCTCAGCTCAATGTCCGACCACAGCAGAAGATATAGAAGAGATGAGCGTCATCCCCTATGCCTCAGCCATAGGTTCTATTATGTATGCCATGCTGTGTACCAGACCTGATGTTAACCTTGCCGTCAGTTTGGTAGGAAGGTACCAAAGTAATCCCGGCAAGGAACACTGGACAGCGGTCAAGAATATCCTGAAGTACCTAAAAAGGACTAAGGAAATGTTTCTCGTTTATGGAGGTGACGAAGAGCTCGTCGTAAAGGGTTATGTCGACGCTAGCTTCGACACAGATCTGGATGACTCTAAGTCACAAACCGGATAGGTGTATATTTTGAATGGTGGGGCAGTAAGCTGGTGCAGTTGCAAGCAAAGCGTCGTGGCGGGATCTACATGTGAAGCGGAGTACATGGCAGCCTCGGAGGCAGCACATGAAGCAATATGGGTGAAGGAGTTCATCACCGACCTAGGAGTCATACCCAATGCGTCGGGGCCGATCAAGCTCTTCTGTGACAACACTGGAGCTATTGCACTTGCCAAGGAGCCCAGGTTTCACAAGAAGACAAGGCACATCAAGCGTCGCTTCAACTCCATTCGTGAAAATGTTCAAGATGGAGACATAGAGATTTGTAAAGTACATACGGACCTGAATATAGCAGATCCGTTGACTAAACCTCTCCCTAGAGCAAAACATGATCAACACCAGAATTCCATGGGTGTTCGATTCATCACAATGTAACTAGATTATTGACTCTAGTGCAAGTGGGAGACTGTTGGAAATATGTCCTAGAGGCAATAATAAAAGCATTATTATTATATTTCCTTGTTCATGATAATTGTCTTTATTCATGCTATAATTGTGTTATCCGGAAATCGTAATACATGTGTGAATAACAGACATCAACATGTCCCTAGTGAGCCTCTAGTTGACTAGCTCGTTGATCAACAGATAGTCATGGTTTCCTGACTATGGACACTGGATGTCATTGATAACGAGATCACATCATTAGGAGAATGATGTGATGGACAAGACCCAATCCTAAACATAGCACAAGATCGTATAGTTCATTTGCTAGAGTTTTCCAATGTCAAGTATCTTTTCCTTAGACCATGAGATCGTGTAACTCCCGGATACCGTAGGAGTGCTTTGATTATGCCAAACGTCACAACGTAACTGGGTGACTATAAAGGTAGACTACGGGTATCTCCGAAAGTGTCTGTTGGGTGACATGGATCAAGACTGGGATTTGTCACTCCGTATGACGGAGAGGTATCACTGGGCCCACTCGGTAATGCATCATCATAATGAGCTCAGAGTGACCAAGTGTCTGGTCACGGGATCATGCATTACGGTACGAGTAAAGTGACTTGCCGGTAACGAGATTGAACGAGGTATTGGGATACCGACGATCGAATCTCGGGCAAGTAACATATCGATAGACAAAGGGAATAGCGTACGGGATTGATTAAATCCTCGACATCGTGGTTCATCCGATGAGATCATCGTGGAGCATGTGGGAGCCAACATGGGTATCCAGATCCCGCTGGTTATTGACCGGAGAGTCGTCTCGGTCATGTCTGCTTGTCTCCCGAACCCGTAGGGTCTACACACTTAAGGTTCGGTGACGCTAGGGTTATGAAGATATGTATATGCAGAAACCCGAATGTTGTTCGGAGTCCCGGATGAGATCCCGGACGTCACGAGGAGTTCCGGAATGGTCCGGAGGTAAAGAATTATATATAGAAAGTGCTATTTCGGGCATCGGGACAAGTTTCGGGGTTATCGGTATTGTACCGGGACCACCGGAGGGGTCCCGGGGGTCCACCGGGTGGGGCCACCTGTCCCGGGGGGCCACATGGGCTGTAGGGGGTGCGCCTTGGCCTTCATGGGCCAAGGGCACCAGCCCCTATAGGCCCATGCGCCTAGGGTTTCCCCCTAGGAGGAGTCCTAGTGGTGGAAGGCACCCCTAGGTGCCTTGGGGGGGAGGGAAACCTCCCCTTGGCCGCCGGCCATAGGAGATTGGATCTCCTAGGCTGCGCACCACCCCCCCTTGGCACCCCTATATATAGTGGGGAGAGGAGGGACCTAATACACCAGCCCCTGGCGCCTCCACCCCCCCGTTACGTCTCTCCCTCGTAGTCTCGGCGAAGCCCTGCTGCTGTGACGCCCTGCATCCACCACCACGCCGTCGTGCTGCTGGATCTTCATCAACCTCTCCTCCCCCCTTGCTGGATCAAGAAGGAGGAGACGTCTCCCGTCCCGTACGTGTGTTGAACGCGGAGGTGCCGTCCGTTCGGTGCTGGTCATCGGTGATTTGAATCACGTCGAGTACGACTACATCATCACCGTTCTTTTGAACGCTCCTGCTCGCGATCTACAAAGGTATGTAGATGCATCTAATCACTCGTTGCTAGATGAACTCCTAGATGATCTTGGTGAAACGAGTAGGAAAATTTTTGTTTTCTGCAACGTTCCCCAACATTAATAACATAAAGTTTAAATTCTTGGTAGTGTCGAAAAAGCGTTTACCAACCTGTTACACCATGGCTTCAACCGCAAAGGCAAAGCCTCACTCGGTGTAGATCTTAAAGAAGTAGACAGTCTCTAAGCCCTCACAAACTTCTTGGTTCCTTCGCACTTTGAGGACTCTCAAACATACCTAGACGATCTAGGAGGAGTACACCATTCAAAGTAATAAGATTGGTGTTGCTTGGTGATGAATTTTCTTCTTGTGCATCCAAAGATAACCACCCCACACTCAAACTCTCGTATAATGGATCATTGGATGTGGAGAAGTTTGGGTGTTGGAAGATTAACTTGAAACGAAGGAGAAGATGAGAGAATCACATTTTTGGCATGGATGTTATAGTGGAAGGCCCTTTGTACTTAGCACGTGACTGAGGAGTTCTCCCTTATTAATGTTTTTGAAATGAAGCTCTCTTGACCGAATTAGTGAGTTTGGTTGGGGTATATATTGGTTGGACCTCGAAATCTGACTATCACACACTTTTGAGCGCAAGTGAGAGACACCAAACGATTAGCCTGGAGGTTTTGATTGAACTTTCGAGGATCAACTGGCATATAGCTTGGAAGGTCTGACCTGAGTCATGTGAAGGCTCTAAGCGGCACATGATACTAGGCTCGTTCATGTGCTCTGGTACAGAGGCTTGCACAAGTGCTCCAGTTGCTCAAAGTGGAGTTGTGTTGTAGGCTCTGAATGGATTTGCAATGACCGTCTCTCTGAATGGTCAGAGGATCCAATTGGATTTGGCTTGGTGGCTCTGAACAGTGGAAAGAGGATAGAAGATAGCACATAAATGGTTGAGGTGTTCCGTGTTCGGATATTTTTTTAGGTTAATCTTGAAGAACGTAGGAAGCAGCTCATCGCCTCAGTTACCTGATCCACTTTGATAGTTTCGGCGTAGTTATACACTTAGTGCGATCTTTTTTTTGAAGGTCACCGGGGGAGGGCAAGAGCCCTCCACCTGAATTTTCTTTTTCTATTGATTCACACCCCCGGGGGGAGACAGGAAGTTTTACATGGGAGGGAAAAAGAGAGAGAGAGAGGGGGGGGGGATCACACCATCAACAATGCAGCACAGGCTACCTCCCAGGATACGAGAACACCTGCAACCATGTGTCGACGCACGACCTTTCAGCTACTTTCAGGCGTCCTCGCCACATGGCCGAGTCTTCTCTGCAGCAAGCGAGGAGACGCGCGAGGAAGGGCGCCGCCCCCCGGAAGACCACGGCATTCCTGTGCTTCCATATCTGCCAGCAGCACAGAAGAACGAAGGTAGCGCAGGCAATATCTCCGACCACCCCCCGGACATCAAGAGCCTGGAGCGCGCCCACCTGGTAGCCTTTGTCGACCACGTCGACTCCCACAGCCCGCCAGAACGAACGGGCGAAAGGACACTCAAACACCATGTGATCCGCCGTCTCCAGCTCGCACGAACAGACAGGGCAGACAACCCCCTCCGTCGTGACGATGGTTTTGCGCAGCAAGACGTCTCTTGTGTTGATCCGTCGTTGGACCAGGAGCCACCCGAAGAAGCGAACGCGGGAGGGAGCAGCGCACCCCCAGAGGAATGCAGCGAACGACGCCTGCACGCCGCCGAACCTCTCCAGGGCATAGACGGCCGCCGTCACGAGGCCCCCATGCGCGCCTGAGCACAACATCGATGTGCGCTCGTCGTCGCCGGGCTCCATAGCATTGTCGCCGAGTAGGGTCAGAAGGGTAGCCCGCTCCACGGTGCCGGCAGTGGTAAGCCTGGGCACCAGCACACTGTCCAGGCCGCGCGCACGTACCTGCCACACCGTGGCCTCCTTCAGCGTCGTGTGTGAGTACAACACCGGAAGAGCCACCATGAGAGGCCCACACGGGAGCCAGGAGTCGAGCCAGAAAGGCGTCCGCCTCCCCTCGCGCACCGTCCCCCTAGTGATCCCGCGGTACAACGGAAGCATCCCCCCAGCGCCTTGCTGTGCTCCCCATGTTCCTGTCGGCCGTTGCCGAGAGAAGGGAGCGGCCGTCGAGCTCCGCCCGCACCCACAGCGCCCTTCTCGAGGACGAGGAGGCTGTGTGGAGCCGGTGCAGCATCTTGAGCAGCAGACAGCGATTCTGCGTGGCTAGGTCTCGGACGCCCAGTCCACCCTCCGCCTTGGTTCTGCAGACACGCTCCCAAGCCACAAGGCATTGCGCTCCAGAGGCGCGTTCGGCCGCATTCCAGAGGAAGGCCCGACGGAGCGAGTCGAGCTCCTTGATCACCGCAGGCGGGAGCATCATCGCCGCCATGGCGTAAGTGGGGAGGGCGTCAAGAACAGCGTTGATCAAGACCAAACGCCTAGCTGGGGAGAGAAGACGAGCTCTCCATCCAGCCAGATACTTGTCCACCTTCGCAATCATGGGCAGGAAGTCTGCGAAGCAGAGCTTCTCCCACGACAATGGAAGCCCAAGGTAGGCTTGCGGGAACCCTTGCACGGCGCAGCCGAGAGCGCCAACGGTCTCCACCAATACCTCCTCGGGAACGTGCATGGGGACTAGAGTACTTTTGACGAAGTTGATGTCCAGCCCCGTCGCCGCCGCAAAGTCGTCGAGGATACGGCGGAGGCGGGCAGCGGCGCCGGAGTCCGCGCGAAGGATGACAAGCATGTCATCGGCATATTGCAGCACCAGGGGGGGCTCGCCATCAACAAGAGGGTGGAACAACCCCCTATCTTGCCTGATCATCTACTGCAGCACATCGGCGACGATGAGGAAGAGGTAGGGTGAGCATGGGTCGCCTTGCCGCAGCCCCCGGCGCACCGTGAACCACTTCCCGGGCACGCCGTTCAGCAGCACCGCTGACCGTGAGGACTCGAAGATCAGGTCCATCCAGGTGCACCACCGCTCGGGGAAGCCGCGCGCCATGAGGATCCGGCGTAGCGCCCCCCAGTCGACCGAGTCGAACGCCTTGGCGAAGTCCAGCTTGAACACGAGGGCAGGCGCCCCTCGTTTGTGGCAGCTCTGGATCACTTCGGCAGCATAGACGAAGTTCTCGGAGATGCTCCTTCCCGCCAGGAACCCAGACTGGTCGACGTCAATGATGGCCCCGATCTGCTTTTGTAACCTCGAGGTGAGGCCACGGCAGAGGATTTTCATGTCCCCATTCTGGAGGGAGACAGGGCGGAAAGCGCCCGGCGTCTGCCCTTGAAGTAGGGGTCATCTAGAGTCTTCTTAGTTGCAACCTTGAGGGACTAATCTCAAATATGCTTGAACAAACAACGGTCCATCCAATCAGGTTGGCATTTACCATGAAAACACACTAGGGAAATAGATGCATTTTCAAATATGTCACAAAAATACATGTGTCTCTTATTTAGTACTATCCCCGTCCCAAAATAAGTATCTCAACTTTATACTATCTATAGTACAAACTTAGTACACATCTGTTTCAAAATTAATGTCTCAACTTTATACTAACTTTAGTATAAAGACTTATTTTGAGACAAAGGAAGTAATAAGTATTCATATACGGCCGCCCTTTTCCTTGTGTGTGATCGTCAGTTTTTCTAAGTGATGAACTAAGTTACAAAAGCTTCTGCTCGGGACACAACAAGTATAATGAAAATGAGTAGCCAAAACACGAGGAATGTTAGGCAAATGCTACTATTTATTACCGGTATGTAACACTGAAGCTTATTTATTTCTCAAAAAAATTGGAATCTTATTTATTTGTTTATGCAAGAAGCTCATTTTCTTGTGATAAATACCACAATGGTATTGGACTCGACGACTTAATAGAGTGCAGATAGGTCAACTAACTGAATTAACTAATTATCAAGTGAGGGGAGAAATACAATCAGCGTCGACTTTCTCTCGTTTTCCTTCCCCAACCCTAGACGGCTAGGGCAAACTATCCCCTCCAGGCTTCACCCGTGAGCCCGTGGATTCGCCTCCCCTCTGCATGCCTCTCCGGCGGCCGGTGGTGGGGAGGCCCAATGCCTTCAGTCTGTTTAGTAGTTTATGTTAGGTTTTTTAGTTCTTGAAGGTGCGGCGCTCGGGCGGATGGCGACACTTCTTCTTCGAGTTTGTCTTCTGGACTCTAATCCTTCTTGAGTTCATCTGTCTGGACGTGTCGACGGAGCTCTGATGTAGATTCATGCCGTCTCTTTGGGACGGCGAGGTAGGGGTTCTCGTCATGTGGCGAGATTTGATGTCAGCTGCTTCAAATCTATGCAATGGTTCAATGGCGATGACTATGGCTCCAAGGCTTTGGTCGTTAGGGTCACATGCACGAAGACTTCTCGGCTGTCATCGACAAGGTCTCTGGTAGGGAAGCGGCGACAATAGCATGTCGGTGGCTCGTTTGGCCGACAGTTGTGGTCGTCCGGAACCTCAATGTAATTTATATTATGTTTCGATGCTTCATACTCCCTCCGTAAACTAATATAAGAGCATTTAGAATACCCCATTTACGGAGAAGGAAGTGTTTGATGCGATTGCACAAATGGAAAACAACAAGGCTCCCGGTCCGGATGGGTTTCCGGCGGAGTTTTATAAAAGGTGTTGGCAGATTATTAAGGGGGATCTGTTACCTATGTTTCACGATCTTTTCTCTGGACAGCTTCAATTATTTCAGTTGAATTTTGGAACTATCACATTGCTTCCTAAGAAAACGGAGGCTGTGCGAATTGAGCAATTCAGGCCAATTTGCCTTCTCAATGTTAGTTTCAAAATCTCCACCAAGGTCGGGACAAACAGGCTCTCACAGATTGCGCTTTCTGTGGTACATCAATCCCAAACTGCTTTCATGCCGGACAGAAACATCCTCGAAGGAGTAGCTGTCCTTCATGAAACGCTCCATGAAATTCACTCTAAAAAATTAGATGGGGTAATTTTTAAGGTGGATTTTGAGAAGGCGTATGATAAGGTCAAGTGGTCGTTCCTTCAACAGGCATTGCGTATGAAAGGTTTTGATGAGGCTTGGCGCCATCAGGTTGAATCTTTTACGCAAAAAGGGAGTGTGGGTATTAAAGTCAATGACGATTTCGGTCATTACTTCCAGACTCATAAGGGCCTCAGGCAAGGCGATCCAATGTCCCTCCGTTTTGTTTAACATCGCGGTGGATATGTTAGCAATATTGATCGGAAGGGCTAAGGACCATGGTCAAGTGGGTGGTTTAGTACCTCATCTGGTGGATGGAGGTGTATCCATTCTTCAATACGCTGATGATACAATCATCTTCATGGAGCATGATTTGGCCAAGGCGAGAAATATGAAGTTGTTGTTATGCCTCTTTGAACAATTATCGGGGTTAAAGATTAATTTTCATAAGAGCGAATTGTTCTGCTTTGGTAGGGCTAAAGACGAACAGGACTCCTATAGGCAACTGTTTGGGTGCGAGTTGGGAAGTCTGCCCTTCTCCTACCTTGGCATTCCGATTCATCATCGTAGGCTAACAAACAGAGAGTGGAAGTGTATCGAGGATCGATTTGAAAAGAAACTGAGCTACTGGAAGGGTAAGCTCATGTCATATGGAGGCCGGTTAGTTTTGATAAACTCGGTACTCACGAGTATGCCTATGTTCCTCTTATCGTTCTTTGAGGTTCCAGTGGGAGTGAGGAAAAGACTGGACTTCTATGGATCACGCTTCTTTTGGCAGGGTGATGAGCTTAAAAGAAAATACCGGCTTGCTAAGTGGGATATCATCTGTCGACCCAAAGACCAAGGCGGGCTTGGCATTGAGAATCTTGAGGTTAAGAACAGATGCCTTCTTAGTAAGTGGTTGTGGAAGCTCGCTAGCGGTTCGAAAGCTATGTGGGCGCAAATCATTCGCAGCAAGTATCTCCAGACTAGGACTTTGTCCCAGGTAACAGTTAGGCCGATGGATTCGCCTTTCTGGAAAGGGCTCATGAAAGTCAAGCAATTAATGTTCAATAGGACAAAAGTTGTCATTGGCAATGGGGCCACTACACGTTTCTGGGAGGACGCTTGGCTGGGCGACTCACCCCTGGCCATTCAGTATCCGTCTTTTTATCTTATTGCTCAACGACGTGAGGTGCTCGTGGCAACGGTATTTCAATCTATCCCCCTTAATATTCAGTTTAGACGGTCATTAGCGGGCAATCGTTGGGAGGTTTGGCTCCAGTTAGTTAGGAGACTAATGGAGGTTCAACTTTCTGACCAACCGGATAAATTACGCTGGAAGTTGACTACGTCTGGAGTATTTACAGTCAGGTCTATGTATACTGATGTTATTAATACAAGCTCCATTCCAACTTCCAAGAGTGTCTGGGATGTCAAAGTACCTTTGAAAATAAAAGTGTTTATGTGGTTTGTTCATAAACAAGTTATTCTAACAAAGGACAACTTAATAAAGCGTAATTGGACAGGACCTACTAGGTGTAGTTTCTGTGATCGAGATGAGACAATTAAACATCTCTTTTTTGATTGCCCGCTGGCCAAGGTTTTTTGGCAGACGGTCCACATTGCTTTTAATATAACTCCACCGAATACTGTTAATGCTTTATTTGGGAATTGGCTATATGGGATTGACTCTACAATAGCAAGACATATTCGGGTTGGAGTCTGCGCTTTAATGTGGACCATCTGGCTGTGCAGAAATGATTTGGTTTTTAACAGATCATCACGAATTCATTTTTTGCAGGTTATCTTCCGAGCTACGGCGCTGATCCGTTCATGGTCATTACTCACTCCGATGGAGGCCAGGGAGCATTTGGTTACTGGGTCTACCCGGTGGGAGATGGTTGCTCGGGATATCTTCAACCGGTTTGGATGGCGGTCATGTAATAGGATAGGCAATTAGTTTCCCTATCTCTATAGCCAGCCGGTTGTGGCTCCTTTATTGGCTAGTTAGTGTTTTCTAGCCTTATGCGCTCTGTGTGGGCTGCTTTTTATTGTTTTCAGTTAGAGACTATGGAACTTTGTACGCACTTTTTGTTGCTTCATTAATAAGATGGCTGTATGCATCACTCCTTATGCAGAGGCCGGGGAGTCCCTCTTTTCCAAAAAAAAAAAGAATACTAAAGTAGTGATTTAAACGCTCTTATATTAGTTTACAGAGGGAGTACTTTGGTACCGATCCTTCTAGCAAAAAATAATAATATAATTATTAGGTGAGTGACAGTGAAGATCTTGGAAAGAGAGATGGCGGTATGAAGAGGATTTGGAAAACCCAAAGTCTTTGTGTATACCCTTTATTAACAGCTTTGAAATAACGTAACTTGTTGCCATCCAAAGATCGGCATCAAGTTGATTGGCACCCGTTGTGTAATCCCTGGAGCTACTGAACATTATTCCTTAGATGAATGCCGCTGCTCGGCTGCTCCACAGTTTGTACGAAGATGAATACGCTGGTTCTGATTTGCTGAGGTATATGCGCATAAATTACACACATTTTATCTCAATACCGGGCTAAAAAGATAGGTAATATAGACAGACAAAAACACACTTGCATTTTCCATGGGCCGAGACATCGAGGTTGGAGCATTGTCCTTGTCCGGCCGGGTGAGCAAGCACGGTGGTGGACAAGTGGCTGAGGTGACAGGCGAGAGAGCTCACGATCTCAGCCAAGTCCAAAGCATGCAGCCTTGCACTGCACCCCCCCTGCAGTGAAGCATCCCGACCCATACGCCTCTCCTTCTGTCGTCTCCCGTCGACTTTTGCTGTTGCTGCTATTTTTTGATGGTTATCGCCTCCCTGCGCCCGGTCGCCTTCATCCATCAGTTACACCCACCCACCGCCTACAGACCTACTGATTTCGACCACGAGTTAAATTACCTCCAACACTAACCCAATCTTCCATCTGTGGTTCGAACCTTCCGTCCTTCCAATGCTTTCATTGGCGTCCGGGGGCTGGCTGAGAATCTTGGGGCAAAAGTATGCTTTCATTTGTGTTAATGTGAATGTGATTATCTCCTTAATGAAAACATAGTACCACTACCAGCTATACCCGAATTGTTTCTTGAGCATCCAAAATTCAACATGGATCCGCCACAGGCATGGACTTTTATATTCTGTATGTATGACCACCGGTGG
>NC_041388.1:670701587-670714097 GCF_002162155.2 Triticum dicoccoides | reverse complement strand
TTCATCAAAAGTACAAAGTATCATATGAGAGTAAATTGCATGAAACCATCACTTTGAAGACTATGTTTGCGAAAAACACTACTCCCTCCGTTCCATAATGTAGTGCTTATAAATTTTTACAAAAGTCAAAAATTACAAACTTTGACCACGTTTATTCAGAAAAATAGGTACATCTAGAATACCAAATGTACATCATTGGATACATCGTGAGTTATATTTTCAGAATGTACATGTTTGGTATTGTAGATATAGACAATTTTCTCTATACACTTGGTCAAAGTTGGCAAAGTTTGACTTTCACAAAAATCTATAGGCACTACATTGTGGAATGGAGGGAGTACAATACATTTTTTTTGCAGAAAACACCACGTCTTTAGTAATCTTTTTGCAAAAACCACTGATCGGCAGATCTGGCTCTGTTAAGCGTGTTTATGACAGATAGGGACTATTTTCTGCTTACGTGGCATAGCGGTTTAGGTTTAATGCAAAAAAGCCCCCCAATTTTCTCCCCTGCTTCCTAGGCCCTCCAATCACGCCACAGACCTTCCCCTCGCTCCCAACCTCTCTCCCTCCGCAGCCGGCAAGCGTGCACACGAGCTCAATGCCGCCCCTGCATCCCGGGCCGCTGTCGTCGTGCCCCCACCGTCCCCACAGCTCGACGTGGTGAGCGTCTGGGGCTACAATGTCCGCCCTTCCCCTATCCCCCATCTTCGCCGGCCCCGGACCATCTTTAGATCGAGTCACCGCCACTCCAACCGCGAGCATCGATCTGCATCACGCCACTGCCACCCCTTGTCAACTTCCCTGTCTAGCCACCGCTCTGGGCCGCCCCGCCTCCGCTCCGCCGCCGCCGTCCTTGGTCTGGATTGAGCTGCTGCTGTCGTCCTCAATTTTGATCGAGCCCGAGGAGTCACCGCCAGAGCCTAGCGTTGGCAGCGCCGGCGACATGGTTCGCGAGCCCCACACCGCCTTCTCGCCGATGGCCATGGTCGACGGAGTTGGGCAGCAGCCGTGGGCGTTCGCGTCACCGCCGAACAGAGCGGGCGGGATCACTCCGGTGACGCAGAGGGGACAGCCTCTCCGACACCGGCACAAAGTTCCGCGACCGGGACCACGGCGCCCACCACGGAGGACGACGAGGATCCCCCGATCCAGATCCTCGTCGGGGAGGAGCAGTTCCACCACGGAGGAGCATTGGGGCCCTGGTCAACGCGAGGTCGAGGGCGGGGGATGAGGCTGATTTGCACGAGCTCTGCTCCAGTGGTGGTCAATTGCGTTTTTTTTGGGGAGGGGGTGACTGTGTAAAATTTGAGGGTCTAGTTTGTAATTTTAGATTAAAACCCGCCAAGCACAAAAAGTTACGCCACGTAAGCAGAAAATGGGCCCCATCTGTCATAAACACGCTTAACAGAGCCAGATCCGCCGATCAGTGGTTTTTGCAAAAAGATTACTAAAGACGTAGTGTTTTCTGTAAAAAAAATGTATTATAGTGTTTTTCGCAAACCTAACCCTCAAAGTGGTGGTTTTCTGCAATTTACTCTATCATATGATAAAAAATACATTAAGCTTCCTAGACCACCGAACAACCACTGTCATTGACAAAACGAGTTGCTGACACACCTACGTCGCTGCTCCCATGCCGGAGTCTGCTAGACCTGGTCGATGGCAATCAGGAGGTCTTCATGCATGTTCCCCTAAGAACCAGCACCCTGAAGCCGTAGTCATCGTCACTGAACCCTTGAATCGATCTGAAGAAACTAACACGAGATCTTGATGTCGCGTGCACATGCGAAAAACCCTAACCTCACCGCCCAGAAGAGCCGACAGAAATCTATGTCAAAGCTCCATCAAATCCCTCTCGACGAATGAGCTCGTCGAGGATCGGATCCCGAAAGACCGATCAAAACATGAAGTGCCGCCATTGTGAGGACTAAAACCCTAAACTATCTACTAGTGGGAGCCAAGGCACAGGAATTTCCCTTACCTTCACCGGCCGCCGGAGCGGGTACGAAGAGGATGAAAATCCACAAGCTCGCTAGCGGAGGTTGTGGGGAGGGAAGCTTTTCCCAAGCCGTCTTGCGAAATCAGGCCAACCTTGCCCCTAGTAATTTTTTTGTTATCATATATTAAAGATATTTAAGCTAACCATCCATGGTTATTTATTCGACACCAGTGATACAAACAAAGATTTAGGTGTTTTGGATCTCGCGCTCCATGAATTTTGAATAACATATATATGAAAACTCATATTTAAAAAATCAAAGAATTATAAGAAACCCCACATGTATATATAGATGCAATTCTAATATGAATACATTTTCGCTAGGTGATTCTTTAGGAAGTATAATACTTCCTCCGTCTAGGTGTATAAGTCATTTTAGGTTGTGCATCGCAACCAAGGCGGAAAGGAAAACGAGAGAACTTAGTGTTTTTTTGCTAATTAATAGCATTGCATGCAACGAACTAACCACCACATGTCGTGTTTGGTAGTCTCAAGTCATTGAAAACATGCAGTGGCGGCGCCACGATAGGGGCGAGTATGGTCGGCCGCCCCGGGTAGACGGAAGAACGTATACAGAAAAATACGATTCATTATACATGGGCTAACACAGATATGAGTGACAGAACGGCTCCGTTAAAAGCGAACCAACCTATGGTTGGATGGTCAGAGGGATAGTGGTATCCCAGCCCACAAGGGTTCAAGTCCTGGTGCTCGCATTATTCCTGAATTTATTTTAGAATTTTCGGCAACACGCTTTCAGTGGGAGGAGACGTTCCCGTCGACGACAAGGCGCACGAGGCGCCTACGATGACTTCGTAAATTTCAAGATGACATGCCGGCTCAGTTTCTCAAAGATGCTCATAGAAATAGGGTGTGCGTGTGTGCATTGGGTGAATGTATGCGTCTATGTATGAACGCTTGCGTCTGTACTGATGTTAAAAAAAAGAACGGCTCCGTTGTACATGGGCTAGCACAAAGCCCAAACGCCAGCAGCCTAGCACGGCCACTCATTCACCTTGATTTTTGTATCCCAAATCGCAATCGCAGGAAGAAAATCCCCAAGGTGAGGAAGCGAGGGCAACTGTGTAACCTAGCCGTCGCTGACTCGCCGCCAGAGAGCTCCGCCAGACGCCGGCACCTGATCCAGATCCGAGCAAACCAAAAGATTCAGCACCCTGCATGGGAGGAAGCAGCAGCGGCAGCGGCACCGGCACCGGCACGGCATCAAGCTCGTGCAAACGGCTGGCAGCTGCAATTTGCAAAATCAGCTAGCGCAGCCAGCAGGTACACACCAACATAGAGTCATAGACAGTCCATTTTCTTCTGAATATGACCTTCAATTCAGTACCAATTATTGAACTGATGGTCATAGAGGAAAAGCATCAGTACGTAGTATATGTGTTTTGTAAGAGCTTGGTTTACATCTTTTGAAGCCTGCTGATATGGCCATATATGTTACAATTGATCAAGGCAATTGCTGCTTATATTGCCAATTCGCCATATATTTAACAATTAATTTCTTCTGATGTTGTAATGTAGGGAGTCTTCAAAAGAATGAAACTAATTGCTGCATATTTTGGAACTCCTCCACCAACTGTATCAAGTGTCCGTTGAAGCCTCTGATGCGAACATTTTTCGAGTGCATCTAGCTTCATATTCGATTTTTTGAGTATTTGTTCAGCATGCTTGCATTTGTCCATAAATTTTTTTTAGTCCTAAATGTTTCGCCCCGGCTAAGTTCAATTTCTTGATCCGCCACTGAAAGCATGCACGGCCCACATTTCTTATTGATTGATATGTCACGAAACAAGAAACGATGTAGTAGGAGTTAATGTACCGTGCCTAAGTGTTTTGAGAATATTTGGAGGGTGCTTGGATCCAAAGGACTTACTGTATTTTAGTCTGACTAAAAATAGTCTCTTTAAGAGGCTAAAGTTCCAAGCACCCATGACTAAAGAGAGGCTAAAACTAGTCTTGAGACTAAAAATTTTTAGTCAGCGGTACCCCTACTAAAATGTGGATTAGTCCTCACTCTCCTCATTTAACTCCTCTCCTTTAACACATGCTAGTTTCGGATTGGAGGGTTTGGAGGATAATAAATGCTCATTAACTTGATTTTAGTCTCTTTAATATTTGGATCCAAGTATGGGTGAGGCTAGCAAGTTTTAGTCCCACTATATTTAGTCATGAGACTAAAACGTGTCCAAGTACCTTCTTGATTTTTGTAAGGTGATTTAGGGTAGCTAATTACTACCGGAAAAGGCCCATGCCAATATCCATATGCCTGTACATGCATGCAGGACCGCATATCCATGTGCATATATACCACACTTGGCATGTTGAAGGAAGACATTTACTAACATTTGGTTGGTTCATCTGCATCGAGTCCAGATGAGTAAACGGCCACAGCTGCAACTTTAAGCAAAGCAAAGCATTTACCACACTCGTCAGTGTGGGGTTGCCGTACCTGCATCGCGACGCTGCAACCTTCGGAAGCGCCGCTCGGTCCAGTCCATTACTCCTGCATGCAGTCTGTACGAATATACGCAGCCTACGATCGTATGCCTGCATGCAGTCTGTACAGTGTTTGGTTTTCTAATCCTACGACTTTTTCTAATCTCTAAAACTTTTCAAAAAAGATTTTTAAGAAGGTGTTTCTAAAGACTTTTAGTAAAAAGTTTTAAAAAAAATTCACCCTGTTTGCTTTGCTAGAGACTTTTTTTAGTCTCAACATAAAAAAAATCCGTGAAACGAAATGCCCTCTATGTGCGATGGATGTCGGCACGACTACTACAACATGCAGCATTAGCTAACTTTTTTGAAGGCATGCAGCATTAGCTAACTAGCCACGCCTTTGCATGCAAAAGTAGCCCTGATGATCTCCGCTAGGCATGCTCGGCTTCACGCACGCTCGACACGTACAAGGCACTAGACGCCAGATGAGTAAAGGCCCTTTGGCAGGCCATCGGGCAGAGCAGGCAACTGCGAGAAAGCATGGGTCGTTCGTGGTTGTGGATTGTGGTGCTTGCGCGCCATGAAGGCGTACACGGACGACTGCCACTGCCACTGCCCAGCATCCCGTACGTATCCGGCCGGCCGCGGCGGGTGCAAAAACAACAAAATTAACTTGTGAACGAAATCAATTCACGGACTAAACTGCTTTGAAAAAAAATCGCTCAGCTGAGCCTTTCGTCCAACACCCGACAGCAGGCGTCACATCTTACAGTGCAACACCTAGCTCTCAAGCATTGCACGTTTGGCCAGCATGACACCCACGGCCCCTGCACCGAGCAGTGTAGCGCCTTCGAGCTAGGCACCACATATGCAATGTGCCGCGCTTAAGAGCTAGGCGCCCCACATGTTATGTGCAGTGCCTGGCTCTTAGGCGCTGCATATTGTGTTAGTAGTTGGTAGGTTGGCCCTCCTCCTCCACTCACCTCACACACCCCAACCACCAACCCCACCCCCACCCGCGAGCCCCTCTCTCCCCTCTCTAATCCTTCTCAAAATCTTCCAAATCTGAAGATTTTCTCCGTGGATTTCGAACCCAATCCCTCCCCCAAGGTGATCTCCGTGGATTTTCTCCGGGACCTTCATCATCTAAAAAATGCTCACATTTTCTCATTTGTTGCTAGTTTGAGGAAACCCTAGTTTTTTATGGATCTTGAAATTTGTATGGAGATCTGAGATGTTTGTTTGCCAATTTGCTAGGATTAGGCTTGTTAGTATGTTAGGGTTAGGGTTATGGGTGTTGTTATGTTGGGGCTAGGGTTAGGGTTGTTAGTATGTTAGGGCTGTGCTTATGGTCATTGTTAAGTGGGGGTTAGGGTTATTGTTTCATATCTATGTTAGGGTTTGTATTCGGTGTTAATTTTTGGATGAGTACTTATGGAAGATATGTTATGATTTGTTGTTTAATTATTATAGGGATGGGAAGAACATGTGTGTATGTTCATCATGTAGACAAAGATACCTTTTTGAAAGGCAATATTGAACCGGACCCGGATGAGCTTGGCATGGCATTTGAGAGTAGTCCTAGCTATGCGGAGGTCTTGGAACAAGTGAGGAAAGATTTGAATTGGATGGACCCAAGTGATATCGTTGAGTTTGAGGGAAGGCAGAATGTGGGTTTTGGAATGCACATCCGTTGGAAGACCATGTGTGTGAACTCCGAGCAACGTTTGGTTGCATACAAGGAGACGGTGGCCGAATCACTAGACAAAGCTTCTTGAGTTATTTGCCGTGAAGAAGGTTGAGTCTAGTTTGCATTTGGATTTGAACTGGAACCCCTCCCTGTTGGTTGCTAGTAGTCCCCCACCCATGAACCAAGATGAAATGAGTGAAACTCCTTTTGACTCAACAAGTGAGGCCAACATTGATCCCAATTTCAAACAACCAGAATGAAGTTTTGCAAGAGGAGAATGTTGAGTATGAGGACAATGACAATGAAGTTGATCTCCATGGCAACCATGTGGGTGATCTCGGCAAATGTTATGTGCAAGAGACAATGGACCCTTCCAGACCTTATTCTCGTGGCTATGCATTGGAGTCGGATGACGAAGATCCCGATGAAGAAGTTGATGAGGAGGGGTTCACCGTGAATGAGGCCGAAGCTTACAAGAAGGTATTCGATGGGACCATTGGACACCATTGTTCAAGGATGTTACTCTCGCGGATGAAGCCGTGGTAGATGGCGACAAAGGTATATTTCTTGGAGTTAGGCCAACTTCTCACTGGGATTTGGAGCACGGAAAGAATGATATTGCTCTCAGGTCTAAGTTTGGAACCTTCTCGGAATTGAAGATGTGGCTCGACGACTACTCGGTTACGCATTATCGTCCACACAAGGTGGTTCACTCGGACATCAATGTGCGTTACACGGTTGCATGTGAGGAGGCCTAATGTCCTTGGATTGTTCATGCAATACCATGGAAAGGAGGACCCCCTTGGCACATAGTGAGTTGTGTACCAAGTCACATACGCTGAGGCAAGAAGGTGGATGGCAAGGTTGTGTCCCAAGACCACAGACAACTCACATCCGAGTTCATCGCTTACAGGCTTTCCAACTCAATATCCTCACTTCCAACCATGAGCATTTAACAAGTCATGGACCTTGTGGAAGCCACCTTTCATTACAAGGTGAAATACGGCAAGGCATGGAAAGTGACGCAAGCCGCATTCAAGATGTTGTATGGTGGTTGGGAGGAATCATACAACTGAATCCCTAGGTTGTTAGGAGCTCCGGCCACCACCTACCCGGGCATGGTTCATGTGGTTGAGCCTCATGTGCAAAAAACAACAATTCGCAACGGAAGGACCGTCCGAGTATTTGGGCGTGCATTTTGGGCGTTCGAGCAATGTGTGAGTGCTTTTGAACACTGCCGACCGGTCATCTCCATTGATGGCACGATCTTGACCGGACAATACAAGGGCACTATATTGGTTGCAATAGCAAGTGATGCCAATAATCGGGTGTTGCCTTTGGCCTTTGCTTTGGTTGAGGTGGAGAACAATGATAACTGGGAGTGGTTATTGCATCTTTTGAGAACCATGGTATTGTAGGCTGAAAGGGACATTTGTGTCATATCAGATCGCCATCCAGGAATTCTTAACGTGATGGACATTGACATTCCCGGGCATTCTCCATTGCACCATCGATGGTGCATGAGCCACTTTTGTTCAAACTTATATAGGGCTTGTGGACGATGATCATCAAGGAGTTGGCCGATGATCATCAAGATTGTTGTCTCGCTTTCTCCGACAAGCGGTTTGCCAACTTGTACAACCAATTGCTCACACACAAAAAACTTGATCCTAGGGGTCTTGACTTTCTCAATAGGAACATTCAAGAAAGGAATAAGTGGGCACATGCTTTTGATGAAGATGGCCGGAGGTACGGTCAAATGACAAGCAACATGTCAGAATGCTTCAATAGGGTGCTGAAGGGTGTACGTGCGTTACCCGTGACGACAACAGTTCAGTACACATTCGACAAGTTGAATGCATACTTTCTGAAGTACTCAATGGAAACGGATAAGCAGATTGCGGGTGAGAACAAGCACAAGTACAAGTACAATTTCCCACCAAAAGTTGATGAATGGTTGAAATTTCAATCACGGAAGACAGACTCACAAAAGGTTATATTATATAACAATGACAATTGGTTGTACGAAGTGAAAGAGCCAGGAGGAACCACAAACGATGCCCGCCAACACAGAGCCCAGGCTTGCAAGGTCTCCCTAACACGGTGTGATTGCTCTTGAGGGAGGCCATCGTTGCTTCATCTCCCATGCTCGCACTTGTATACTGAAACTCACGTTAGGAATGTGGACGTCAATCATCCGCTCACCGTGAGGGAGTCAGAGTTCTTGATACATCTCCAATGTATCTATATTTTTTTATTGTTCCATGCCGTTATATTATCAATCTTGGATGTTTTATATTCATTTTATAGCAACTTTATACCATTTTTTGGGACTAACCTATTGACATAGGTGCCCAGTGCCAGTTGCTGTTTTCTCTTGTTTTTTACTTCGCAGAATATCAGTACCAAACGGAGTCCAAACGCAGTGAAACTTTTTGGAGATTTTTTGGACCAAAAGACAACTTGGGAGCCAAGGAAGCACCTGGGGGGGAGGCCCGTGGGGCCCACGAGACATCAGGGCGCTCCAGAACCATGAGATCCAATCTAGAGCCCTATTTCGGCACACCGCGGAGGGGAGCACGATCACGGAGGGGTTCATCCTCATTGGTGCCTCTCTGATGATGCGTGAGTAGTTCACCATAGAACTACGGTTCTGTAGGTAGTAGCTAGATGGCTTGTTCTCTCTTTTTGATTCTCAATACAATAGTCTCTTGGAGATCTATTTGATGTAATGACTTTTGCGATGTGGTTGTTGGGATCCGATGAAGTTCGAGTTTATGATCAGATCTATATTCATGAATATTATTTGAGTCTTCTTTGATCTATTATATGCATGATTATTTATAGCCTCGTATTTCTTCTCTGAATCTTTGGTTTAGTTATGCCAACTAGGTTGATTTTTCTTGCAATGGGAAGAGGTGCTTTATGATGGGTTCGATCTTGCGGTATCCTCACCCAGTGACAGAAGGGGTAGCGAGGCACACATGTATCGTTGCTATTAAGGATAAAAAGATGGGATATATTCCTACATGAATAGATCTTGTCTACATCATGTCATCAATCTTATTGCATTACTCCATTTCTCCATGAACTTAATACACTAGATACATGCTGGATAGCGGTCGATGTGTGGAGTAATAGTAGTAGATGCAAAATCGTTTCGGTCTACTATCTTGGACGTGATGCCTATATTCATGATCATCGCCTTGGATATCATAATAATTATTTGTTCTTCTATCAATTGCCCAACAGTAATTTGTCTACCCACTGTGTGCTATTTTCTCGAGAGAAGCCACTAGTGAAATCTATGACCCCCGGGTCTATCTTTATCATATTTGCTTTCCAATTTATCTTTTGCCATATTTGTTTTCAGATCTATTATTCCAAAAACCCAAAAAATACCTTGCTGCACTTTTTTTTACTTATTTTATTCCGTGTTTTATTCAGATCTATTTATCAAAACTCATACAATTTTTTCTATCTTTTTACCATGGAGGGATTGACAACCCCTCTTGCGCGTTGGGTTGCAAGTATTAGTTCTTTGTGTGTAGCTAGGTACCGTTTACATAATGTTTTTTTGGTTCTCCAACTGGATTGATACCTTGGTTTCACAACTGAGGGAAATACCTACCGTAGCTGTACTGCATCATCCCTTTCTCTTTGGAGAAATACCAACGCAGTTTCAAGCCGCATCAATTCTAATCATGATGGTAAAGAATACATGGGCTCCCTGATTTCACCCATACTTTGCCAATCACAATGGCTAGAGTACCATGCAGTTCAACTATGGCCTGATCCAGATATGATGGTCGTTAAATGGGGAAGACGTAAGACAAAGCATCTTAGAGGTGACATGGCCGGATGGGGCCATGGTGGCAGCCAATAATCGGGCAACGACTAATTCCAAGAGCCTCGTGAGAGCTCCCGTTGCGGGGAATGAAATGGTCAGGGACACAACAAAAGAAAATGTACCAAGCCAAGAAAGAGGTCAATAAAAAATGATGCAAGCACAAGCCAATAAGGAAACACACAACCAGGTGTAAGCAAAGCAAGTGGTAGTCAACAAGGGTCAAACCAAGTAAGTGGTAGACAACAAGGGCCAAACAAGGCAAGTGGTAGCCAGCAAGGGCCAAACCAAGCAAGTGGTAGCCAATAAGGGCCAAGCCAATGAGGAACTAGGCAACAAAGAGGGAGCCAACTAGGTCTGACAAGAGGCCGTGGTGGTGGTAGAGGCCGTGCTGGTGGTGGTCTTCGCCGTGGTGATGTTGTAGGCCGTGTTGGTGGTGGTCTTGGCCTTGGCGGTGGTCTTGGCCAAGGGCAACGTAGAGGAATGTTTGGATACCTAGATGGACCATTCCCGTATGTGGCTCCCTAACTATAATCTTTGAATTTACATGTTTTTCCATATGTTGTTGTTGTCCTTATTCACTGGTATGTTGCAATTTACATGTTTTTTCATATCTTTTTCTTGCCATTGCTAACTATTATGTTTCTCTCATTGTAGGTTTGGCCGCTTCTCAACCCAACAAACCAGCAATCAAGGGGGTGGAGGAGAAGGATGGGGAAGGTGAGACAGCAGGGTGGTGGGAGAAGGCAGCGAGGAAGTTAAGAGAGGAGGATGTAGCTGCACTAGAGAGGAAGAAAGAAGAGGAGTTAGAAGAGAAGAGGAAGGAAAAAAGAAAGAGGAATATTTGAGGAGCTTGTGAGGAGTGACAAGTTGAAGATGGCATGCGAGAAGGTAGCTACGCAACGGCAAAAGGATTTTGAAGAAAAATTTAAGAAACTTTGGGCTTTCGAGGATGCAAAGAAAGAGAGGGAAAATAAGATATTTATGGAGAGGGTGGTTCGCGAGACTCATCTCATAAGGAAAAGGGAGGAGGAAGAACCACAAGAAAGGAAAGGGGCCTTGCTCGACACAATAACAGCGCAATATGACCTTGTTATCTTCTAAACTATGATCTTCGATTTGGTTGTGGACTATGACCTTGTTGTCATGTAGACTATGATCTTTGAACTTTGCCATGTGCTCCTCAAGATATTGTGCACTCCCTTATTTGTATTTCGACTTGGTGCTATGCTCTAAACCAATATCATGTTGTGATTCTAATTTGGAATGTGCTATGTGTTGTCTATTTCAATATGTGCTTCGTTTAATGTTCCCAAAAATATGTTGTCTTCAATAGTGCAGCCAAAATAACAGTGCAACGCCTGACCTTTAGGCGCTGCACTGTGTGGTGTAGCACCTGATAGTAAGGCATTGCACCAACACTTAGAAAATTATTCGACCGAGATTCTGCATGTAACCTTGTGTTGTTCTCTGTACAACATGTCCACATGTCAAAATTTGAAGGGATTTTTTTTGTTATTTTTGTAGATTTATTGTGGTAAAAGTAGAGTCTCGATTGACTTAAGGACCCCCTACCATGCGGTCGTCTAGTCCCTATCATGCGGTCGTCTAGTAGCTTCCCGTAGCCCATCCTCTGGCTTGTGGGAGTCTTTTGGCCTGAAAAGAATTCCTAGATTTTTTTCACATTTTTTGCTACATCAATGTTTAACCTAAAAAGCCAAAAACATCAGAAAAGAGGAATTGACCTTTGACAATTAATAGGTTCATCCAAATATAAGTGATAAAAATTGAAGCCAAAATATATCATGAAAAATAAGTAAAAACTTATATATGATTCGTAGACATATCACATGCCAACAAGGCAAAGAGGAGTACTAACAGAGTCCAAGAAGCGCCACAGTTCCGGCTCGCAGCCATGCACCAAACACACAAATGCTCTCCATGCATGCCACCGCACATCCACCGAAGCCCAGATCCGTAGCACCCGCAACATGACATCATTCGTCCGCACCATCTAAGACTACCCACAGTGCACTACAAAAAAAGGACACATCCGTGACATTTTGGGCCGAACAAATTTTTTTTCCTGTCATACATATGACACTTCTATGACGATAATTGTGACAAAACCCGGTATCATCATATATGTGGTGGGCTCCTACTTCTATGACAAAAAATCATGACAAAAAATGGGCTTTTCGTCCTGGGCGGGCCGGAGACGCAACTGCATGACATTCTTTGGGCCGTCCATGATGGAAAAAATCATGGTAGAAGCGAGGGGGAGGAAAATTTTGGGGAGTTCCCGGTTACGGTGGGAGGTCGGGGGCCGAGAGATGTGCGTTTCTCTCGTACACGTACGCGCGTGTGTGTGAGGCGTTGGCTCTAACTGAACCCGAGCGAGGCATTGCGCTCTAACTGAACTCGAGCGATTGCACTGCAGGCTATGCGTTACTGAACCCGAGCAATCGATCGATGGCTGTTAACTGAACCCGACCGAGCGATTCCTTCGCTACTGCT
>NC_041388.1:670686947-670701394 GCF_002162155.2 Triticum dicoccoides | reverse complement strand
TGAACAGGACCCCATGGTGTGGAGGGCTGGATGAACAGTAGACGGTGGAGGGGTGCCCGTGGAGGGGTGGTTGAACAGGACCCCGTGGTATGCAAGGCTGGATGAACAATAGACGATGGAGGGGTGCCCGTGGAGGGGTGGTTGAACAGTAGCCGGTGGAGTAGCGCGCGGTGGAGGCTGGATGAATAGGAGCCCGTGGAGGCTGGAGGAGGTCGACGGTAGCCCGTGGAGGCTGGAGGAGGTCGACGGTGGAGATGAACAGTATCCCGTGGAGTCCCGGTTTGCGGTACGCCACACCCCTCCCGATGAACAGGACCCCCATTTCGACCGTAGGAGGTCCGTTTCGTCCGTTTTGCGGTACGCCACACCCCTCCCAATCAACAGGACACCCATTTTGACCGTAGGAGGTCTGTTTCGTCCGTTTTGCGGTACGCCACACCCCTCCCGATCAACATGACCCCTGTTTCGACTGTAGGAGGTCCGTTTCCTCCGTTTTGCGGTACGCCACACTCCTCCTGAGCAACAGGACCCCTGTTTCGACCATAGGAGGTCCGTTTCCTCCATTTTGCGGTACGCCACACCCCTCTCCATGAACACGACGCATTCCTTTGCCTCCCCATGAACACGACGCATTCCGTTGCCTCCCCATGAACACGACGACGACGCTGTTTCTCTGTTCCGACCCAGCCATGTACATGAGCCCTCGCCGTACGTATGCGCGAGTAGGTGTTCGAGACCCTGCCTGTATGTACGTACGTGGCCGTATTTTCTTTCTTGCACCCTGGCCGCTGTACGTACGTGTACATGCTACGTGCGCGCCTCTACTACGACACGTATGCGCCTCTACTACGACACGTGCGTGCCTCTACATCGACCAGTATATATGTACGTACATGTTCGCGACCAGAATGACAACGCTACGTACGCTTCGACCAGGTGGGTCCCGACTGTCAGGCACTTCCTTGCCTGCGAAGATGTAGCTGGTGGGTCCCAGCAGTCAGGGGGGGTGAATCGTTTTGTTTTTTTTGCCTGGACACACTTCCTTGCGTGCGGAGATGTAGCTGGTGGGTCCCAGCAGTCAGGGGGGCGAATCATTTGTTTTTGCCCGGACGCACTTCCTTGCGTGCGAAGGTGTAGCTGGTGGGTCCCAGCAATCAGGGGGAAACGTTTTTTTCGTGAAATACGGTGGCCTGTCTGGTGGGTCCCTGCTGTCAGGTGGAGGAATCATTATTTTCCGCGTAATAAGGAGGCACTTCCTTGCTGCCGCCGTGGACCCAGCTGTCAGCCTCTCCATGTACAGTCCACGTCCGATGGAAATCATTCCTTGACCACGTTGACCATGCCGCGCCGAGAGCACCAGGGCGGTGGACGACGGCGAGGCCTAGGAAGGGGACGACGCGGAGCCGGTGAAGACGCGGCAGTGGATGCTCATGCGAAGAGGAGTATGAGGGTTCACTCGTTCGGCTGCGGTGTAAGGCTGTCGTCGCCGCACGGCCTCGCCAGCGGTGGGAATAGTAGGGGGCGGTGAGGCCTCCGCGGTAGCACAGTCGACCACGGGAGGCAGGAGCAGGCAGCACGACCGGCGCTGGTTTGGGCGGCTGGAGCAAGAAGACCAGAGGTTGAAGAAGCACTACGGCCGTTGGATGGACACCGTACGGTCACTGGAGGTAGAATCGTTCATATTGACTAAGTTGACAAAGCCCTCCGTCCCCGTCAACTTAGTAGACCCACAAGTCAGCCTCCCACCAAGGTGGGTCCCAACTAGCAGGGGGAGTATTCATTTTTTGTGTGTAATAGGGAGGCACTTCCGGTGGGTCCGAGCTGACAGCGGGGGGAACGTTTTTTTTCACGAAATATGGTGGCCCGTCCGATGGGCCCAGCAGTCAGGGGGGAAGCGTTTTTTCGCGAAATAAGGTGGCTCGTCCGGTGGGTCCCCGCTGTCAGGTGGAGGAATAATTATTTTGCGCGTAATAAGGAGGCACTTCCTTGCGGCCGCCGTGGACCCAACTGTCAGCCTCTCCATTTACAGTACTCTTCCGATGGAAGTCGGTTGTTGACCACGCCGCGCCGAGAGCACCAGGGCGGTGGACGACGGTGAGGCCTAGGAAGGGGATGACGCGGAGCCGGGGAAGACGCAGCAGTGGAAGCCCGTGCGGAGAGGAGTACAAGGGTTCACTGGTTCGGCTGCGGTGTGAGGCTGCCGTCGTTGCAGAATAATAGGGGGTGTGGGTGAGTGGAGGGATGGCCTGGCCAGCGGTGGGAGTAGTATGGGGGTGGTGAGGCCTCCGCGGCAGCACAGTCGGCCACAGGAGGCAGGAGCAGGCGGCACGACCGACGCTGCTTTGGGCGGCTGGACCAAGAAGACCAGAGGTTGAAGAAGCACTATGGCCGTTGGATGGACATCGTACGGTCACTGAAGTTAGAATCGTTTTTATTGACTAAGTTGACAAAGCCCTTGGTACACTCCAACTTAGTAGGCCCACAGGTCAGCCTATGAAACGATGCGCCCCAGATGTCAGGTGGAGGAATCATTTTTTGGGCGGCCGAAGCTAAGAATATCCGAGATTGAAGAAGAAGCACGACATCCATTAGATAGACATCCAACGGCCACTGTTGCTAGAACCGTGTGTTGACTATAATAAGTTGACAAAGCCTTGCATACGCGTCAACTTATTTTTTAGGGGACGCGTCATTTAGTAGGCCCACAAGTGTGTGGCAGAGAACTTATAGCCCATTTGCTTTTTGTAAGAATGTACATCCCATTTTTGAATTCTAATGGAATTTACAACAACCCATTTACAATTTGTTAAAACTACAGCCCATTTTCTAGCTAGGACAACGATTAATAATTTCAACCAACCGTTGAAGACAGAATTCAATAAAATTTTCCACATTTTGATGGGATCCAGAATATTTTTATCCCGAAATTTCTAGTCATATTAAATATAAATTTGTATTACGTAAAAATCCAACGAAACATTGCGCGCGCAACAAGGAAAATTTAAGATTTTCAAAATCCATAAATAATATTTTATAAACTAATTTCGTGTTTGGTGCATTTTTTTATAGTTACTGCCCAGTTTTTATAATTACATCCCATTTATTATTTTTAAAGCCCATTTTCCTGTTAAGCCTAATGCATCCCTCCGAGGAAAGATCTGCAGCCCAGCAGGGCGAAGAATAACAAGTTGACCTTGCTTGGGTATTCCTCAAAAAGACGTATAGCTGGGCTAACCGTTTTCATCTTGAAAAAAATAGTATCTAGGCTGGATATCTGGCCTGGGCTAGACGGGCCACAGCCCGCCGAGTTAATACCCTGCTCTTCTCTGAACAACAACGAAATCATCGCCAAGAAAAACTCTGCAGTGCTCACGCCTCAAAAACACAAATACTGCTCGAGCTGCTTGGTCCCAGCTGTCGGCCGCACCTTGTGCAATTCTCTCGTTTATATTGACTACATAGGTTGACAATGGTGTGGGACCGTGATGTCAGGAAACCAGGAGAAAGCAAAAAAATATAGTTGTACATAATAAGGAGGCACTTGCGTACGTACGGCTATGGCCCTAGTGGGTCCCTAGTGTCATCCAGTCAAAATAAAGTCATCTCCTGAATCCTCATGTTCGTTGATGATGTCAATGCTCGGCGCCACGGCAAGCGCAACAACTCGAAGGACAACGGAGAGGGCCTCGCGGGCCCTACAGATGGTCTGATACAGCACCCGCTGCTCATTCAGGAAGCTAGGATCATCGGACACCTATGAGCACCTTCGAGAAACTGAGACGACATGAAATGGTAAGGCCGCGCTTGGGAGCTCTGGTTTATTTCAAACCTGTATTAACATACAAGTGTAATTTACTCGTCATCGGAAACAACGCGTAAAATACAGGCATAATGAAACCGAGGGCCCGAGGTCTGTAAGTAAAACCGGTGGGTTACGCGTGTAATTTGAGAGACCACTGTATATTTTACGAGCACTGCTATATGGACGACATTACCAGACGATACATGCACGACGTGCGTATCATGCCATCCATGGGCAAGGCTGAAACAACAGCTAACGACTGGATTAGCAATCGTCCGAGTGTCATTCAGCGTTTTTATCGTGTGTGAAGTACTTCCGATATTTTATTAGTTGAAATCGACCAACCAAGTGCCTTCGCCCGAGACCATCTGCTTTAATTTACAAGTGTCAGTTTTACAAGCGGTTTTGGTTGGAAAACGACAATCCAATCACGGCCTAATATCATGAGTTAGTCGGAAGATCATATGGTTTCACGTCTAACCTACCCGACTTGTCGTATAGGCTATGAATGAAACATCAGACGATGAACTTCTTAAGCACGAAAACAACAGAAGAGGATGATCTTCTTAACAAGCAAATCACTAGCATTAGATCGACATGCAAAACAATACA
Organism: Triticum dicoccoides; assembly: GCF_002162155.2. Lineage (NCBI taxonomy): Eukaryota > Viridiplantae > Streptophyta > Magnoliopsida > Poales > Poaceae > Triticum > Triticum dicoccoides. The sequence goes on along the minus strand of NC_041388.1, from coordinate 670,696,980 downwards.
AAGCATTATTCTCAGGAGGCACGGTGAACAGCTCGTGATGCCGCATGCCACAACATTCCAAGCTCAACTTTGCAATCAAACACAAGGCCTGGCATTACATAGACAATATTCAGAACAAACTCTTAACACAGGAATATCTTAGTAGAGTAACTATTTACTTCTAAACTGAACACAGGAATAGGAAAAAACACTCGATGCTACTCACAGCAAGGGCGTCCCACTCAAAAATATCAAATGCATGTCTTCTGGCTAACATCAATGAGAAAATTTTGACAAGGTTTTCCAATTCCAATATATTAAACTAATGTCTTGTTGCTAACATCAATGATTAAACTTTGACAAGATTTTCCCATTCAAAAATATCTAATGCTTATGATCGTGGAGTCCTGTCGTAGCTTCTTGTACTTGTTTGGGCACTTTTTGCCCAGGGCACTCCACGTGTTGTTAAATTGCCAATGGTCTCTGCAGACTAGTCATGTCACCGATGTCTAATAATACTCTATAAAGCTTCTCGGTCATTCCTTCTGTAATGTACCGCAAACAGTGACTGCTTCTTTCTGCAAAGTGGAACGACCTGGCTCCTTTTGTGCAATTCAACTAAAATCGAAGTTGGAATAAAACCGAGCTTTAATTTTGATATCCCTGTAAGCAACAATAGGTATAAGGGAAACAATTACTGAGAAATAACGGTTGATGACTTGTACTCCCAGAAGAAAAGCATCTACTGATCTACTTTATCTTAATGGGAAACAAAGCAGGAGAGTAGCAATTCTCCATTAGCGTTATTCATTCATATTGACTGAGACATTATCTTAACAATGCCTTGTTTCAACATGTATAAAGAACGACAAAGCAGAAAAGTACCATTCCTAAAACAATGCAACTGATTCATTTTAACAGAGACATTATCTTAACAATACCTTGGTTAAACATGTAGAAAAAACTACAAAGCAGGATAGTACCATTCCTAAAAAGTGTTGCAGTTTGAACTAAGATTTAGTAGTTAATTAATTCTGAGAGTGGCATTGCTTAATTTTACCAGCGACATTAGATTAACGAAAAGCATAAACAGTTCCAGGGGAGAGTGGGCGCAACAAAAGTATAGACTAACTACTTATAAAGGGGGTGATGCAGAGTTTGTTGTAACAAAGCAACAAGCATCATGTCTGGGTTGGTCCCATTTTTGTTCACTACTTAACGGGGAAAAACAGCAATACAATAGCTTCAATTCAACATTTATTTAAAACAGTACCAATACAAGTAGCACAACATCTCAAAGCGCACTGCACAATCATGTGGATGAAGGCATGTACTGACCTTTCATGAGACGGACAAGATAAAATACGAATCTGCCAACACGAATAGGAAATCCAATCTCATTTTGTGCAGTTGCACTGAAATCAAGCAAAGTGTTTCACGTAGCGAAGCAAAATGTCGCAATAGCAACAAGTTGAGTATATATCCCTGTTTAAACAGAGGTAAAAAAGGAATCAATTACTGGCTAATAAAGAAGGATGAAACATGCAGCCACAAAAATGGTAATCCTGCCAATCCCTAACAAGTGTTGCAGTTTTGAAATAAGATTCAGTAGTTAATTCAGAGAGTGGCATCAATTACTGGCTTATAAAGGGGGTGATGCTGAATTTGTTGTAACAAAGCAAGAAGCATCATGTCTGGGTTGGTCCCATTTTTGTTCACTACTTAATGGGAAAAGACAGCAATACAATAGCTTCAATTCAACATTTATTTAAAACAGTACCAAAACAAGTAGCACAACATCTCAAAGCACACTGCACATCATGTGGTTGAGACCAAGATTTGAAACAACTCGCCACGAAGACTGCAAACAAATCTCGATCTCCTTTTGTGCAGTTCCACCAAATTTGTGCAGTTCCAGCATACATGATTTAAACGTTGGTTTTGCTCGATGGCACGATCCAACGAAACGAAACGTTGGTTTCTCTCCGTTTCCATTTTTTCTCCGGAAAAACGGAAACTTTCCACTCCATTTTCATTCTTATTCCAAGGTTGCCCCGTTACAACATTCCATCAAATACAAAGGAAAACTAACACGCATGCTGATGCATCTCAATGATTCACAGATCATAGCCAATATTTACTTCAGAACTAAAGAAAAAAGTTGTGAGAGCGTGTACGAAAAAAAAACTACTGATGGGGTCACTACGACTTAAACCCTAAACCCTAAACATGATTTAATTTCCTGGCCAGGTAGAACCTGTCGAAGGAAAGACGGCTGTCACCCTCGGATCATACGATGCTTTTGTGCAGTTCCACTAAAATCGACCTGAGCATCCCTGATGGCAAAGATATTGAAGAAGTGTGATTAGAATAATAGTTCTGGCACTAGTTCATGAGACATAAACTCATCACAAGTAGAAGCCGGTAGAAGTAGAGAAAGATCGACATGGAGATGGAGCTACGGCAATGGAGCAATCCGGCTCCAAAAGGAAGATGGACTACCTGGGACGTCGGGCTGTAGCTAGAAGGGTGGTTGGGACGCGACATTGGCCCATACCACGGTGACCCCTGATTGGGACGCACCAACTGTGGGTTTTCTCCCTCGCCGATGTCAACCGCGTCAACGCAGAACATTGTTCCCTTCCCCCAGCTGCGGGATCAGGCCCGTCGTTCTATGCTTGTGAAGAGAGCAACCTAAGCAAGCAGGCTTGTAGCTTAGGTTCCTGCTAGTGTATATATAGTGGTTTTCTTTTTCTCTCCATATCAACCATTTTATATTGCGTACGTGTCAGTCAAGAGTGAAATGATGGTTGCTTCTTCCGACTAACTTACTGTGTGATTTGACTGCTCCTTAGTGGCCCCTACACGTACTCCCCCTACGTGTATGCAACAGTCACACGTACACATGGACGCAAAAACGCGCGCGACGTCCTAATGCATGCATGTCCGAGCACACGACGGAACACACACGGTCACTCTCGTGCTCAACCTACACGTGCATGCACACACATACTCAGTCAGGGTGAGCTAGTGACCGTATAAACACCAGAAAATATATATATTGAGCGCAATGAGCATATTGTGAAGTCCACTGACCGTATTTTTACAAATATACAGTGACAGACAGTGTATTTATCTCGTTCGAAATTAAGCCATATTAACCTGAGAGTACTTTGCTGTGTCCCGTCAACTTGCCGAACAAGGAGAAGGTTGCAGGACGGGAGAAGCTTGCGCACGGTGGCTCGCAGGACAAGGAGAAACTTTTGACTAATGCAAGCTCTCCCTCGCTCAGGCTGTCGACGTGCAACAGTTAATCCGGTGTCCGATTGCCAGAAGCATACACTATACTACTAGTGCTATTATTGTTCGACTTCCCGAATAGGCGAACAGCCAAGCGCAAAGTTTACTAGTACTAGTACTATAGTCTATAAAGGTATGTACTATACTTGTACTAGGAACCAGATGGAGGAGCGTCTGCACTCTTATTATAATTTTAAAATGTGATAAAGCAATCTTCAACACATTTGGTTCTCTTCGAGGGTTTTCGCATGTGATAATGGAAGTTGATTGCACGGAACACTTGCCACAATTCTCGCTTAATTCTGGCTCATATCTGTTACAAATAGTAGCACTCGGTAATATTTCCTCTTTTTTCGTTATTCAGCATGTAAACAGGTCAGCAAACCTTGCGGCGCATCTTCGTGCGAACCGTGCTTGCTGCACTTTGAATGTGGCCGAGAGCTGGCTTGATGAAACACCTCGCTTCCTACTTCTTTTTTTGCAGGGTACCTCGCTTCCCAGTGACCAGTGTCTTGGCTGATCGTCCTAAGAATGCTTATATATGAATAAATCTCTCTCATTTACCCGCAAAAAAGATTAATCCATATTAACCGGAAAGGAGGGAGTATGGACTAGCACTACTTTTTGGTGTGTCCCGTCAACTCGCAGAACAAGGAGAAGCTTGCAGGACAAGGTGAAGCTCACTTACGCCTTTTAACTAATGCAACCTACCCTTGGTGGACATGCATCAGTCCATTCGGTGTCAGATTGTCAGAGGCATACACTGTAGTACCCAACATGCGGAGTACCATCATTGTTCGACTTCACGAAGAGGTGAAGAGCCAAGCGCACTAGTACGAGTAGTACTACTACTAGAACTGCACGGTGGAGCGTCTGTACTCTTTTTTTTATCTCTGATAAAGTACACGTTTATTCCGGAGAAGGGCGGAAAACGGCAGCCCAACATGTAATGAATGATATCGATCAACCAACCATGCTCGAATATATCTTGGCCTCCGTGCGAGCCCGTCTGTGTGTTCTCGCTCCTCGTCTCTCTCAAGGAACGGCGGGTTGGCTCTTTGCCGTCAATTGAGATCAGTTTGCTCACACTCCTGTCCCACATGTCAGTGATATGCCAAGAGGAGGTGCGTTGACCGACTGGCCATACACGTACTTGGTTTTGCACCTTCATACTACTCCTTCCTCCGTCATAGTTTACAGGGCGCGCTTCATTATGATGCATTTCTCTTAATGCATTTCCACCACCAGAGAGACTTTAGACGCATTTGGTTTAATGCTCAATTAATTAGGGCGTGGTAACCGTAATCAAGTCCACAATTTTCTCTCCATGTACTGTACTACTACGGAGTGGAGTAAGTGCATGCATGTGCGTACCCGCGGTGGAAGCACTGCATGCATGTGTGTACGCATTATTCCCTCTAGCAATAGACGCCGTGCTATAACTACCAATGCTATTTTTCAGGCCGATCGCTAGTCGCCTTGGTCCCATAGATTTTTTTCTTTTTTCTGAAGCGCGCTGTATAAACAGTGACAGATGGAGTAGTATGAGCGGATTCAAAGAAGAGCGTATTGATGGTTGCTTCTTCAGAGCAACTTACAGTGGGAAAGGTGGGGCTTATGATTTGACTGCTCGTTACTCACTATTAATGCGGCGCAATGACCGGGCTGAGTCTCCCATGCGGTTGTGCACTACCCCCTCGGTTCTTAAATATACTCCGGAGTATTTGTCTTTCTAGAGATTTCAACGACTGACTACTCAAATATTTGTCTTCTTAGAGATTTCAAATGGACTGGCACATACAGATGTATATAGACATATTTTAGAGTGTAGATTCACTCATTTTGCTCCATACGTAGTCACTTGTTGAAATCTCTAGAAATATGAATAGAATATTTAGGAACGGAGGGAGTACACATACGAAGCAAAATGAGTGAATCTATACTCTAAAATATGCCCGTTTGAAATTTGTAAAAAGACAAATATTTAGGAACGAAGGAGTATAATTTTGTGCATGGCACATGGACCCGGATGATGAAGAGGCTTCTGGCAATGCTATCAAGCTTCCATCATTTGTTTACATAATTGACGTACTATACAAATAATTTTCCAGCGACATGAAATTGTACAATGGTGTGAGCTTTCAGCTTTTGTTTTGTTTGTCTTGCCATCGATGCTCTTTCGGAAACAATAAAAAACCAACTTCCTTGCTAATGCATGTCAATTATTAGCAGATCAGAGCTAATAATTACATCACAACTGAAGACAGAGTTGTGAGAAGGTGTTAAATTAAAATTGATCCATGCTTTCATTGGCAGCAACGTCCCCCCAGTGCTGTCTAAATCAACAAGGCATGTTGGGAAAAAAGTAGCTGTCTGGAGCATGCAACATTCCGATCATTTTGTGCAGTTCCACTAAAATAGAGCTGAGCGTCCCTGTTCCAAAGATATTAAGTGTGATTACGATAATAGAGGACTGCTGATGAAACAATAAACACACAAATAGAAGCCGGTTACCTTTACAGTCTCTCTTAAGACTAACTAGTTGGAGAAGATTATGCTCGGAGTTGGATGAGGAGGATAGAGCAAAACCAATCTCCCTTTGTGCAGTCGCATTGAAATGTAGAGACGTTGCCCGTGTGACATTTTAGTACAATTGCACAAAACACTCTTAGGAAAAAAGTGATTTGTGCAGTTCACCAAAAGGTCGCAATAGCAACGAGGTGAAATGGATAGCCCTGTTTGCAAAAAAGAGGTAGAAAGGAAACAATTACTGGCCAATAAGAGTTGATGACACATGCGACGACAAAAAAGAAGCATATTCCTTGTCCTAAGGGAAGATAACAACACGGTTGTGTTTGTCTAAAACGGTGTGAGGACGAGAATGCAATATGGAAAGTACGTCGAACGAGCTATGTTTTGGGCAAAGAACTATGGAAGATCCATATGCAGCGACATGGGAAGACGGGCAGTGGAGCAAGGCCGGAGGGGATACCTGGAGATCGTCGGGATGTAACTAGGTGAGCGGCGGCGGGCGGAATCTGCGAGCAGGTGGCGTAGGCCCTGCCGCGCCGGAGCTTGGTCAGAGAGAACGGCGTGTACTGTAGATCAGGACGTGCTGCCTCGGCACCGTCGAACGGAGAAACGATGGACTTCCTCCCTTTCCCCCGGCGGACGGGATGCGGCCGGATCAATGACCAACGGTGAGAGAGAGGGAGAGGCCACCGCACTCCCTTTCCCCCGGCGGACGGGATGCGGCCGGATCAGTGACCAACGGTGAGAGAGAGGGAGAGGCCACCGCACTCCCTTTCCCCCGGCGGCCGTAGCCTTGTGTGAGATACTCTGAAGAGCGACAAACCAGGCAGGCAAGCTCCATTGTATATAGTGAGTGGACTACCTTTTTCTCCATAAAAAAACGTTTTATATTCTGTGCACGTGCCATTGAGCGCTATAACTTTATTTAAAAATAACGCGGCAACACATTAAGTCAAACTTTGTTTCGTGCACGCGTGGTACACGACCTCCCTAGGTAAACAACCGCTACAGGCGTTCAAATTAGCACGTGGGATGCCATTTCGTAAAGAAATGAGCTCCATCGTGTACCCGCGCGGGTGTGGCCGGGCACGAAGCGTGAGTACGTGCACGGTGTACCTATTCTCTTCTTGTATACGTACACCACCTACGTGGGGTTGTGTGAGAGAGATATAGTGTGTGGGTTCTTGAGAGTTTTTTTTGGGGGGGGGGTCAATCAAAAAATGTAACATATGCAATGTGTGTGAAATAGAGTCCTGGATATAACATATATATAGAGGGGGCGATCCACGAGAAGAGAGTGGAGGTATCATTGGCTTGAGGTGTCCATAGAACTTAAGAGAGGGATGATGTGTGTGTGTGCGCGCGCGCGACCGATAAAGAGTGCCATCGAATTGTGTGTGCCCACATGAAAGATATAGAGTGGCTGGCCTACTGGAACGTGAGATGGGACATGTGCAATTTGTCTCTGTGGCATGGATACCTACCTACAGCGCTCGACTATCGGTGTGTGGTGGGGGAAGAGGGAGGCCCAATTAACTATAGAGGTACAATGGCTGGCATATGTGTGGAGGAGGAGAGAGGCCTAACTCATGTATTAAGGAGATTGATCTTCCTCAGGTATTAAGGGAGATCAATCGGCATCCATGCATATGTGCAGGAGAGGAATAAGGTTGGGAGAGAGACAGAGCTAGAGTGTTGGAGGGGGTGGTAGTGGAGTTGCATCTAACAAATGGTGGGATAGGCTTGCTAGACAAACGGAGGGCACACCCGCAATATCAATAAGAGAGGAGATGACTGCTTGTTGTCTGTGCACGTGCGTGTGAGAGACGGGTCAGGAGGCATGCACGAATGATGAGGGGCGACGATGTGGCTGTGGTAAGCAGACGTAACTACATAGGAAGATCTATCGCCCTTTGTTAGAGAAAGGAGAGACATAACTTGTAAGGTACATCGATTGATGGGGGGGGGTAGTTAAAGTCGATCTAGGTATATGTTGGGAGATCGATCGGTATACATGCATGTGTGTGTTAGAAGCAAATGAGGCATGAGGAGAAGGATAGCGATAGAGGGATGCATGTAGGAGGTGGTACAAGAGGCATACTATATCGAGGGGGGAGGAGTGTGCGAGTACGAGAACGATGAAAAGAGTGGTGGGAGTGAGGCATGGACGGTGACAAGAGAAGAGGGGAAGCTTGTGTTTGTGCTAGGCACACCTGGCTAGAGAGGCATATTGATCGATGTGTGCCGTAAAGAAGGAGCTGGCGGGCCTACACACATCATGGGTGAACGGCCTAAAGTGAAAAGACGAATTTGCGCGATGGAGCTAGAGAATGCTGAGGGAGGGTGAGAGGGATGCGGGCTTGTGCATGCACAAGAGAGAGTTAGCGCTAGCTACAAAGGTAAGAGGGTTGTGTGGGTGTAAAAGATGAATAGAGATCATATATACTTCATTATAAAAAGCGAATTCGGATATTTGAAGAATTTATCATAGTGTTTCAAACCGATGCATGTATGAATATATATAACGGTGATACACATGGTGTGGTTATGAACATGTTATACTACATTTAATATATTTTATCTCTACTCTTATAAAAAACAGAGTTGTTGATGATGATGTGCCTGCCATCCTGCATTATAGGCCGTCCGATTTATATCTGGCGGATAGCAAGGAAACTATGATGGTTGAAGTTAGGAACAATCATGATTGTAGATTCTTATTATAATAGAGAAACGAATTCAAATTTAGTTCGAATTGGAGTAGTAGTATAGACATTTGGAATGCACTAAATGTTGGTATGAGTAGGTTACATGCATTATACAGCAAGCAAAAAAATTTAATCGGACATAACATGGATTCATACTCCCTGCTTCCATCTATATAGGGCGTAATGAGATTTTTAAGACTGCCTTTGACTATTGACAAGATTAATAGTACATGACATGCACAATGTGAAAATTATATCATTGAAAGAACCTTTCATAGACGAATTTAACGGTGTGCTTTTTGTAAGTTGCATGTCATATATCATTGCTCTAATATTTGGTCAAAGTTAGCATCAAAAAACGCATTAGGCCCTATATAGATGGAAGGAGGGAGTAGCTTTGAATAGCATTTCTATAGTAAAACGGGGCAAGACTCTCTCTTTGTGTGGTGTGAATAGTTTTATTTTTTTCGTTTTCTTTTTGGTTGAGGGAAGTGTAAATTGATTTGGTACGTACAAGTACAATATTACTACAGGTTAGGCTTGTCCCTAAAATTCAACCCGCGTCTTGTTATATCCCGAAAATTCAGATATCGTGCTCCCAAAACTGGCACCTTCACAACCCGCGCCTTGCAATCCTGAAATTACAACGCGGCGAAAACTCCCTCCAGCTGCCAAATCCCGACACGCGAAATCCCCCTTCTAACCCTGAGCCGAAAGGGCCGCTAGTTCAAATCGGTGGGGGGGGGGTACTTTTGTAACACACCCTACATTTTGGACAAGCGCGTCCCTAAGTCATGCTTCACCCCCTCCCATCGCCCCCTTTTCGCCAATTGAAATCCCAGGCCGCCATAACCTTTCCGCTCCAGCCGCAAAACCCCACCCTCCTTTGTCCGCCACGTCACCGCTGCCCAGCCGAAGCCTCTTCCCCGACGATGTCGTCCACCACAACAGCTCGACGTCCCTCGTCCAGCTCCCTGGATGAGGATTCTTCGTCCATCTCGCCGTCCCGCCAGTTCAGCCGCCCCGTCCTCCACCTCCAAGGAGCTGCTTCGACGATCGCCTCGTCTATCGCGGCCGCTCCATCCCCACAGCGCCACCTTAAACTGCTCCACCGGAACCGCAACATCCTCACCGACTCCTTGGACGAAGCTGAGGCCTACTCGGCGCCACCAAAGAGGTTGTACACTCATCGCATCGCACCTTCTCCTTAACTCGACCTCCCGGTGCCGACGGTGCTCCATCCCGGACCCCCATGGAGCGGCTACCTTGAAGCCGGCGCCGCGGGCGACATCTCCATGGCGGCTCTCCCCCAGTGCAAGGCCGCTTCGGCGGCGGCGTCCATACCAGCCAGATCTGCTGCTGCTGCTCCGGCTCTCGCTCGCTCGCTCGCGCAGCTGCTGCTGCTGCTGCTGCTGCTGCTCCGGCTCTCACTCGATCGCTCGCTCGCCCAACTGTTGCTGCTGCTCTCCCCCTCTCTCATGCTGCTGCTCTGCTCCGATTAAGCCACACTTCAG
>NC_041388.1:670651254-670686752 GCF_002162155.2 Triticum dicoccoides | reverse complement strand
AGGACGGGGGCTCGCCGGAGAGGTACCCCACTATCTATCTTAGGGTTCAGGGTGGGGGCGGGGGGCCTAGAGGGCTGGCCGGGGCGGCGGTGGCGAGTTGTTTCGGGGCGGCGAGGCGGCGCTGGGGCTGGCAGTTCGGCCGGTGGTGGCTGGCGGCTTAGGGGGGTGCAGGTTGAAGATGAACTACAGGCCCTGCCTAAACTACATGTCAAGTGCCTCTCTGCTACCATTGCGTTCAGTTTCGACAGTAGCATTCAGATTCCACAGTAAATTTCAGTTTCGACAATTAAGTTCAGAGTCAACAATTTTTACCTCATCTATTGTAGTCAGGTGGTTTTTGGTGATGTTAATTTTACATTCATTTTACATCATATATTGGAGATGCTATTAGAATCCCACTTGAGATTGACGATGTCTGTCTTGTGCTGCTTCAGCCTTGACGTCTTACGGCTCACCGGAGCTGCTCCAACGACAGAACGATCCATCACAATAGAGCAGTGCCCTGGACGCCGTCTACAGATTCCTCAGATCTTCCTCCACACCTCCGACAGCCACCTCTGCCTCAACTGCTTTAGCGACCAACCCAATGATGCTGAGGTCGACACGGCTACGGCCAAGAGGTTGTACACTTGTTGCATCACTTATTACTATACATTCACGTCGATCCATTAGGGCTATTTTGGTTCAACGAAAAAACGTCGATCCACTGGTTGTTACCATCACTCTAAGTTTCTGCATGCTCTCCTTACATAATCTCACCATATTTTTTTTCGTATGCATGTCAGATATTGTACACAGTCATGCTGAACATGTAGAGAAAAAGAGAAGAGTTTCGCGCGACAATACAATGTCATGCAGACATCACTCCATGTTGGGTTGAATGGCAAACCCTCCCCACCCCTCTCCAGATTGTAATCTAGAGGAAGATATCTGTTCTGAGGCGGATTCAGACGCCGCTGACCACTCCTATTTACCCCCAAGGTGTTTTCTCTACCCTGGCATGATGATGTTAGTCATATCATGCATATGTTGCCTTGCAGTGCCTACTTTTGACATCATATATGCCATCTGTTTAGTTTAGACATGTTCTGTAATGCCACATGTTTTGTTTCTATATCATATATGGGAATTATGCAGTCTCATGTCTTTTAGCCAGCCATAATATATGTGAAATGTGCAATGCCATCCTGTTTAACCAAGCATCATATATTTAAATGATATCTTGCCCATCCTTTTCTTCATTACATTTCCATTTGTCGACAATGTTTGTACATTAAACTACTCTTCCTGTGAATCAGCCATTTGGGTGGGAGATGGAAAAATCTGGAGTGAAAACAAGGCCTTCAGAGCAGACAATGCTACCTGTCGAAGCAGATCTCTTGTTGGGTCCTGATAGCTCCTCGGAGATGGATTCAGAGACAGATGACCAGTCCTATTCCCCCACTGAGGTGTATGCTCTAACTTAGCACGGTTATACTGCTCATATCATGCATACGATGTCTTGCATTGCATAGTTTACACATCATATACACAATATTCAACTCCATGTTCTTAGTTCAGACATCATATCGAATGCCCTCTGTTTAGCATATAAATCACATATGTGAATTAAATGATGCGATCCTGATTACTTAGATAACATGTAGATGAATTATGTCATGCGATCATGTTTAGTTATTCATCATATCTTTGAATTATGTTATGCTATGCTATCCAGTTTAGATAGACATCATATATGTGAAATTATGTCATGCTATCCGTTTTAGTTAAACAATATACATGCCAACTATTTCATGCCCTCTTTTTTCCACACTATCTATTGCATCTGTCTCTCATACAATGTCTGTACATTCAACTATGTTTCCTGTTTATCAGCCATTTGAATTGGAGCGGGTGATGCCAGTATCTAGCGGACTAAAAACACGATCTTCAAATAAAACAATGCTACCTCTTGGTGGAGATAGCACCCCGGTTGTACATGCAAAAGAACCAGCCCTACCACACATAACCCAAACTCTCGCAGATTGTACCCCTACTGCGATGGACAGAGAACTAGCTTCACCCAATCTAACCCCAACCCCAGCTGATAGTAACCCAGTTCCTGTTGACACAGCACCATCTCCACCATAGAGCTCCCAAACAAGAGCAGTTAGTAAGGCAGCTCCAGTGCCCAAAGAGCCAGTACTATCACGGCGAACCCCAACTCCACCAGTTAGTACGCCTATTCCTATGGAGGAAGCACAACCAGCTAGTCGTAGTTTAGCATCTATCACATTTGATGTTGTTAAATCGTATGTGCATATCTTCCCATCTTGGAAATATTATACTGAAGATGAAGGAAAATGCCAGTTGCAGGTGTTTGTCCAAGAGTTATGTGTAAGTAATGTTATTCATGGCAATTACTTTGCTTCGTTCCATACATCCTACCTCCATGATGGTTATAATACAACAAATTTTCCCATTTTTCTTTATAGAGAAGGACCGATTTGGAAACTCGGGATGAGATAACCTGTGCTAATACCTCTGCTATCTTCAAGAATGCTTGGTGGCAGTATCGGAATTACATGAAGAAAACGTACTTCACCGGCAAAGAAACTCATCAAATTCCCTTACGTTCTCCTGAGACACATTTACTGGACGATGACTGGGAACGCCTTGTTCTGTACTGGTCCCAAACCAAGAATGTGGTAAGGTCTATGAGCTCATTTTCTATTTTTAAGTATTATATTCTTGCGTCTCACTGTACTCTATTCATGTAGAACAAGTGCCTAAACCTGAAGAACAACTGTTCTAATTTAAGATTCCATTGCTATCATAGTTCAAAAAAAGCGCTAGGCGTTAATTGTGCGTTTTGCCACCGCCTTGCGCTTTACTGACCAAAGCGCATGCTTATGCGCAGATTATGGGTAGTTATGCGCAATGCGTTTTGCTAACGCCTAGAGCCTAGGCGTGCTTAAGCGCTCGCTTAGGCGCGCCTTTTTTAACTATGATTGCTTTTCTCTTGTATCACTGCATTTACTCATACAAACTTATTTTAGATTGAAGAATCCAATCAAAACTCCAATGGCACAACAGGTATGTTCACGCATGTTTCTTTAACAGGTTTGCTCTTATCAATAGCTCTGTTGATTTCAATTTCAATTGTGTATACCGTTGACTTTCATATCATGCACATTACTAGCATCACAACAGAGCCAATAGTGTTGTTGTACATGTAGACCCGTGGTACCCATCTGAAATCTTGTTGTGCCGTGTAGTTTCCCACGCTTTGTATTCTTTCACAGCTACTTTATCTTGAACTGATATGATTTTAACTATGTCTCTATTTTGATTTGGCAAGATAATGCAGTGACCTTAGGACATAGATATATGTTTGTTTGATGCTTTTATTATGTACTAGTACTTGGCAATAGAAGGCTTGGTAGTTAAATCTTGTCCACCTTACTAATGAACTGGTTCACCAAAATGAGTTTCATATACTAGTACATGCTAAACTTGTTAAGTGTCTGCTTGTTTCTTCTTTTAGAATGCTGACAGAATATTGGGGAAGAGTGCCTTATTAAGCAATGGTAAAGGAAGTAATGCAGATAAGGTTCAGGATAGTGACACATCCTTGTTGGTCTCCAACAAAGCTGATAAAATAGCTAAGGAAGACTATCTTGAAGACATCGAGACAACCCCAAAGTCCTATCTTGGTTTAGTGTTCGAGTTACTGGCCACTACCGCTTGCACAAGCTATTCAAACTCACTGTTTGAATCAGTTCAGTTTCTTGAGTCTCAACTACAAGCTGAAAGACATCGATCAGCTGTGCTGCGACAAGAAGCGGAAGGACTGCGGAAGTCCCTGGAGCATTCAGATGCATACTTTCTGGTGCAACAGCAAGCGTTGGAGGATTTTAGCGCCAAACAGGACAAAGCTAATCAGCTTGCTAAGCTTATTGCTAGCATGGTGGATACCCAGGATAACGTTTCTTGAGCTCTTCTGAAGTTGTTTCAGTTATCCTCTTGTTTTGCTGCCGCGTTTATTTGCACTGGTGGCCAATTTTGACGACCAGTGTATGTAATGTGCTGCTTTGTTCCCTATATTTGCACTGGTGGCGAACTTTGATGCCCAGTGGATGTAATATGTGTAATAGCGGTAATAGGCTAGCGTTAATTGCTTGCTTATTTATTTCCTTATTGTCTTGTTTAGTTGTTTGCTTGTAGTCACTGCAGTTCTTTTTCTGTTTTTTTTTCTAGTGGCCACAATAGCCTATTTTTGGTAACTAGGCCAAAATAATCATGGCAACACACGGACTGTTGCAACCATGGGCCTCTTGCCGGCCGTATGATCCATGGGCCTTCGTCCGGCCGTAGGATCCATCGGCCTTCTATACGGGCCTTAGGGTCCATGGGCCTTCTACGGGCCGTAGGGTCCATGGGCCTTCTATGGGCCATACGATCCATGGGCCTTCTACGGGCCGTACTATCCATGGGCCTCATACGGGCCGTACGATCCATGGGCCTTCTACGGGGCGTATCATCATTTTGCCAATCATGGGCCGTACTATTTGTGGACCATAACGGGCCGTTAATAGGCCGTATTTGATAACTCTATGGAAACAGCCCAACGGGTTTTTTTGACATGAAAACGGCGCAACGTATTAACGGTCCGCAAACAGGCCGACTGTAACGACGGGCTGAATTTGGCCCACAAGCAGAAAATGACAGTAACGGGCCGTATGTAACCGAATGCTGCAAATGAGCCCAAGAATCAATGGGCCCTAAGAAGGCCGAAAGATAACTTGGGCTGGAAACGGCCCAATGGAATAATGGGCCGTTAATGGGTATAAAGTAATACACTGTTCATTACGGGCCAGTTTCACCACGGGCCATTAATGGGCCTGTCGGTGTCAAAACCGGCGGATCTCGGGTAGGGGGTCCCGAACTGTGCGTCTAGGCCGGATGGTAACAGGAGGCAGGGGACACAATGTTTTACCCAGGTTCGGGCCCTCTTGATGGAGGTAAAACCCTACGTCCTGCTTGATTAATATTGATGATATGGGTAGTACAAGAGTAGATCTACCATGAGATCAGAGAGGCTAAACCCTAGAAGCTAGCCTATGGTATGATTGTATGTTGTCCTACGGACTAAAACCCTCCGGTTTATATAGACACCGGAGAGGGCTAGGGTTACACAAGGTCGGTTACAAAGGAGGAGATATACATATCCGTATTGCCTAGCTTGCCTTCTACGCCAAGTAGAGTCCCATCCGGACACAAGACGCAATATTCAATCTTGTATCTTCATAGTCCAACAGTCCGGCCAAAGGATATAGTCTGGCTGTCCAGAGACCCCCTAATCCAGGACTCCCTTAGTAGCCCCCGAACCAGGCTTCAATGACGATGAGTCCGGCACGCAGTGTTGTCTTCGGCATTGTAGGGCGGGTTCTTCTCCAACTTTCAAGTATTCGTAAGGAGTGTCCGGCTCCATAAATGCTGAACCTCTTGGCTTCTGTGCTCAGTAAGGGCTATCTCCCACGCGTCGAATGAATACGAGGTGCCAGGGCGTTTTTACATTCGCCCCCTAGCCAGATAAATGAATTGTCTATTAAAGGGACGGGGATTCTTAGATCCAACCCATATCATCCTCCCCCAGCGAGAATTCATCAGAGCGTGCTTCAAAAAGATCCATTCCAGCATGGCTGACCTCCGGAGCTCCTCCTCCCGCCCCCATAGCCCTAAGCCCGGTGATTGGGAGAGGTGTTCAGTCCCGCACAGTCGATTAGTCGAGCTGCAGACTAAGGGATTTCTCCCTCCGGCGTACATGGTGCCCGTTCGAGCCGGGCTCGCCACCTACAATGGCGGGGAGCAAGCGGAGAACTTTCCCTGTCCCTCCATGGGGGAATGGGTTTGCCTTGTTCCTTACTTATTAAGGGGACTCGGATTTCCAATTCATCCGTTCCTCCACGGGCTCCTGGAGTTCTATGGCCTCCAACTACACAATCTCACCCCTGCCTCCATCCTACACATCGCCGGCTATGTTGCTCTCTGCGAGTTGTTCCTGGGCTGCGAGGCTCACTTCGAGCTGTGGAAAAGGCTATTTTGCCTTGTCCCTCGCACATAGAGGGAATCACTTTATCAAGTGGGCGGAGCAGAAGTATGGCGCATCGCCGATACCGGATATTTGTCCGGTACCCCGAAGAAGCCGTCCGAAGACTGAACTTCAGAATGGTTTTATATGGAGGACGTCCCCCTTCCGGACCCTGTTCGGCGGGGTCTGCCCGAGTTCAAGAATGCTCCTCTGAAGAAGCGCCGAAGTTGGCACCCATGGAGCCCCCAGGCGGAAGATAATGGAGAAGTCCTCTATCTGATGAACCGGATCAAAGCACTAGCTCGATCCAGATTGATAATAAAAGTTATGTCGATTTGCATAATGCGGGGAGTGCAGCCACTCCAATATCGTGGGCACCCCTTGTGGTGTTATAACGGGGCGGATGACGCCACCCGCTACGGGCGTAAGGGTCTGGACAATGCTGCTGCTCTAGCGAAGATTCTGTCCGAACTGTTCAAGGGCGAGGAAGAGGAGTTCACCCGCATCAAGCCATGGGATGGATTCTCCATGCACAATCCTCCAAGCTGGGTAAGTTATATCTCCCTGCTCCCATTTTTCCGCATTCTTAGTCGTAAGTATTCACCTTGCCACTTTGCGGCAGGAACTGCGAAAAGCCATAAAGGAGGTCAGCAGCCCTTCTCCAGAACCAGAGGACCCTGACCGAGCCCTCGACTCCAGACTTGAAGAAGATCCAGTTATCTCCGTGGAACTGATAGACCGACAGTTCTATCAGTTAAGCTGCGAGGATGCCCTGGTGGCCATTACGGCCGACTATCCCGGACTGCTCCCTGCATCACAGGTAAGAAAAATCAAAAAGTCCCAACTCCAAAACTAGGATCCCCTTTTAGGCACTTCACCCACCATATACACATGGCATATTTTACAGGGAAGGCATTCAGGACGCCCTGCCGAACCCGCAGCAACTCGCCAACGAGAGGCATCGAGGCCGGGTAGGCCAAAAAGGAAGGCGGTTAGGACGGATACGCCGACACAAAGGTATAGGAAAAACCCCGCTCCGTGGTTGTCGTCTTTCCCAAAATGTAATGACGCCCGTGTTTCTTTAACAGAAAAAACGCTCGCTGAAATATGTCCGGCGATGCTGCCAATCAAGCTTCCACCAGTCGGGCGCCAGGACCGGACATGGAGGCGGAAGCCGATATGGAGCAGGCGCCGGATAATCCCCCTATAGAGGATGCGGATAGATTATCCGCTACAAACTTAGAAGTGGAAAGCGCCATCAATCATAGGCACCGCCGGGCCGTACTCCGCGACGCTTGTTTCTCACCAGAGGCGTTCGACGCCTTTAATTCTGGAGAGGCGTACCTCCGTGCTGCTCAAGATGGTCTAGCCAGAGTCACGGATCAGTATGTAAAGGATGTACGGGTGAGTAAATCTAGCGATTTATATGTATCAGTAGCCCCTGAGACTTGAAACAGTTAGCAGAACTGATTTAAGGATCATCTTTAATGTGCAGGTTCTTACAGAGAAGAATACTAGGCTGTCCCAGGAGCTGGAGGAATGCAAGGCCCAACTGCGGGCCGCTCTTGCCGCATTGCAGGAACAGAAAAAGCCTCCCGATGGTAACATTTACTTTAAAGAGTGATGGTTACCATATAGCGTGCGGCATAGCTGCGGTTCTAACAACATATGTTGCAGATGAATCCGGGGAGAATCCGGAGGACCAGCATGTCATATGACAACTAGAAGCTGGCAAACGCGTGCTGACTGAGGTTAGGCGGGAGAAAATAATCTCCAAGATGCCAATGTTAAGCTAAGCGTTGAACTAAAAGACGTTCGGGGCCAGCTTGCAGACTCCGAGAAGGAGAATAAGCGGCTTCGGCGCGGCATTTTTAGTAATTGCTTGAACGAATCCTGTTAAAGGAGTCCGGCGAAGAAGTCGACTAACAGCGTTATGTCTGTAGGTATGCTGACGGGTCATCCTGCGGAGGAAATGCCCGGGTCTACGGGTGATCTTCTGTCCGAGTTGTCACATCTGCATGAACAAGTTCGGCAGGTGATGCAGGGTGTTGCCCAGGCCTTGTGGCCGTCCGTCTCCCTGCCAGAAGGCGTTGCAGAGCTTGCGGAGAAGCTGAAGGGAGCACGGCGGCGCTTCCGATTATGGAAGATATCGGCCTGCCGATAGGGTGCCAGAGAGGCCTGGGCCATGGTGAAGACTCGGTATACCAAGGCAGACCGAAATGACATGGCCGAGGTCGGACTTGTGGGGCCCGATGGAAAAGAGATCCCCGTTAGCTTAGTTTATGGGCAAGTAGAATTAGCCGCAAAGTATTCCCAACAGGATTGTAAGCTAGACCGCCTGTTGGATGGTATAGAAGAGGAGTTTAGTCAGTCTGCATGACTATGTAATTAAAGTGACATGTATAATGCCTTCTAGCCGGATTGTAGATCATTTGTCGTTGCAGACCTTTTCGCTTCAACCTCCGGGCCCGATAGTCCGGAGTGAATCCGAATACCCGCTCAGTTATATAAGAACCGGGGTATGCGTGGAGACCAGGCGTAGGGGTGATTAGTGCTTTATCGGACAAGTGCCCAACTAGTTATGTTATATTACATGGGTAGTAAGAAACATCTTCCAGGGAGAATAGTTCCGTTAAGGGTTCCTTTCCCTGGGTAAGCATACCTAAAGTGCATGTTCAGACTACGATAAGAAACGCAGAAAAAGCATCTGGGGGCAGATATGGATAATAAATAAAAGTCATCTTTTGTTCACCGACCGTATATTCCCTTAAGAACGCTAGCTTTCGGCTTCACCTAGTCTGAGGTACACATCCGGCTGACCCGGTAGTAACAATCGCAGAGGTGCTCCCCTTATGCCCTAGCCGAATTAACGGGAATGTAGGGCATAAATACAAGAGCCAGGCAACCCAGCTTGGCCAAAACTTAAGTCATATCGATGCATATAATGGTGAAAAAAGGTACATGCGGAAGTATAACACATGTGTTGGGCGTGAGGCCCAGGTAAATAATTTAAGCTTCTATGAAAGAAGCCCCCAGGTATGGAGAGTGCGGCTAGCGCATCTGTAATGTATAAGTGAGGCACAAGGTGACCCTTGAAGGCCCAGAGAAATAATAAGAAAAAGAAAGAAAAGGGAAACAAGACAGATGATGCATATGCAGAAAATGGACAAAGGGAGGGGACTAACATAGAGTCCGGTGCTAGGCGTAGAATCTTCGGAGCCTGGCTGCGTTCCATGGGTTCGGCTCGAGTCGACTAGTCGATGCATCCCGCAGTCGGTACGCTCCACCAATCAGAACTTGGTCGATAATGAAGGGACCTTCCCCATTTGGGCTCGAGCTTTTTCTTTTTCTTATCCGGCAGGCGTAGAACTAGTTCGCCAACATAATAAGTTTTGGCCCGTACTTCTCTGCTTTGGTATCTGCGAGCCTGTTGCTGGTAAAATGCGGAATGGGCTTTGGCTACGTCGCGCTCTTGCTCCAAGGTGTCCAGACTGTCCCGCCGATCGAGCTCGACTTCTATTTCTTCATACATGCGCACTCGAGGTGAGTCATGAATTATGTCACAGGGCAAGACTGCCTCTACGCCGTACACCATAAAAAACAGTGTATATCCGGTACTACGATTTGGCGTGGTCCGCAGCCCCCAGAGTACGGAGTCGAGCTCCTCTACCCAGTGCGTGTCAGACTCCATTAAGGAACACACTAATCTATGTTTAATGCCGCTCATTATAAGACCGTTTGCTCATTCGACTTGACCGTTGGTTTGTGGGTGATAGACTGAAGCATAATCGGGCTTGATGCCCATTTTGCTGCACCAGATTTTTACCTTGTCGGTCGTGAAGTTCGTGCTGTTATCAGTGATGATGCTATGGGGGACGCTGTAATGGTGTACAACCCCGGATATGAAATCTATCACCGTTCCAGATTCGGTTGTTTAAACCGGTTTAGCCTCTATCCATTTGGTGAATTTATCCACCATGACCAATAAGTATTTTTTCTTGTGGGTTCCCCCTTTAAGGGGTCCAACCATGTCAAGCCCCCATACCGCGAAGGGCCATGTAATGGGGATTGTTTGGAGGGTGGTGGGTGGCATGTGGCTTTGCTTTGCAAAGAGCTGGCAACTGGCGCAACGTTGGACCAAGTCATGTGCATCTGCCCGGGCCGTTGGCCAATAGAATCCTATACGGAAGGTCTTGCTTACAAGAGCCCGGGCTGCGGCGTGATGACCGCCGAGTCCGGCGTGAATTTCTGCCAAAAGATTCCGCCCTTACTTTTCGGGGATGCACCTTTGAAGGACTCCGATAGTGCTTTTCTTGTACAATTCTCCCTCATGGACCCTGTAGGCCTTGGATCGCCGCACTATGCAGCGTGCCTCATTTTGGTCCTCCGGAAGTTCCTGTCTAGTTAGGTAGGCCAGGAATGGTTCTGTCCACGGGGTAATAATGGCCATTATTTCGTGGGCTGAAGGTGTTATTTCGGTGGCGAAGCCTCCGATTGTGTCAGAGAGTTCGGTATCGGGTATTTTGGCCGGGTCCGGACTGTTGTTACCGGTGTCCCCTTCCCATGCTACGGATGGCTTGAAGAGCCTTTCCAGAAATATGTTGGGAGGGACCGTGTCGCGTTTTGCGCCGATGCGGGCGAGGATATCCGCTGCCTGATTATTTTCCCGAGCCACATGGTGAAATTTGAGTCCCTCGAACCGAGCTGACATTTTTAGGATGACATTTCGATAGGCCGCCATTTTCGGATCCTTGGCGTCAAAATCTCCGTTTATTTGGGATATTGCGAGGTTTAAATCCCCACACACCTCCAGGCGTTGAATGCCCATGGAGACTGCCATCCGAAGACCATGCAACAGAGCTTCGTATTCGGCTGCATTGCTGGAATTTGTATACAATATTTGCAGTATGTACCGAACGGTATCTCCGGTTGGGGACGTCAGGACGACGCCAGCCCCTAGACCGGCCAGCCTTTTAGAACCGTCGAAGTGCATGATCCAATTGGAGTATGCGCCGTACTCTTTAGGGAGTTCGGCCTCCGTCCATTCGGCGACGAAGTCGGCCAGTACTTGCGATTTAATGGCTCAACGAGGTTTGTATGTTATGTCGAATGGGAGGAGCTCAATGGCCCATTTGGCAATCCGTCCCGTAGCATCGCGGTTGTTGATAATATCATTAAGTGGCACTTCCGAGGCTACTGTAATCGAACACTCTTGAAAGTAGTGTCGCAGTTTCCGTGATGCCATGAATACCGCATATGCTATTTTTTGGTAATGCGTGTACCGTGATTTGCATGGAGTGAGGACAGTGGATACATAGTATACCGACTTTTGAAGAGGGAATTTGTGTCCGTCCGCTTCCCGTTCGACAATGAGCACCGCGCTTACAACTTGATGAGTTGCCGCAATATACAACATCATTGGTTCGCCGATGTTTGGTGCGGCCAGGATCGGGTTGGTTGCCAGAATGGCCTTTATTTCTTCCAATCCGGTTGTGGCCGCATCCGTCCACTCGAAGTGTTCGGTGCGCCGAAGGAGGCGATAAAGGAGTAAAGCCTTTTCTCCCAAGCGGGAGATAAAGCGTCTTAGAGCCGCCACGCATCCAGTTAGCTTCTGGATTTGTTTGAGGTCTGTTGGGGTAGCCAACTGTGACAATGCTTGGATCTTGGCCGGATTAGCTTCAATACCTCTACTGGAGACAATGAATCCCAGGAGCTTTTCGGCTGGTATGCCGAAAATGCATTTTTCCGGATTGAGCTTGATGTCATATGTTCGGAGGTTGTCGAACGTGAGCCTCAAGTCGTCTATCAAAGAGTCGACGTGTTTGGTTTTGACGACCACATCGTCTACGTATGCCTCTACTGTTTTGCCGATTTGTTTCTCCAGACATGTCTGAATCATGCACTGATATGTTGCACCGTCGTTTTTGAGCCCAAAAGGCATTGTGTTAAAACAGAAGGGACCGTATGGTGTGATGAATGCCGTTGCAGCTTGGTCGGACTCCGCCATCTTGATTTGGTGGTAACCGGAGTATGCGTCGAGGAAACACAATGACTCGTGTCCTGCGGTAGCATCAATGATTTGATCGATGCGTGGGAGGGGGAAGGGATCCTTTGGGCAAGCTTTATTGAGGTCTGTGAAGTCGACACAAAGGCGCCAGGATTTGTCCTTCTTTAGTACCATCACCAGGTTTGCTAGCCAGTCCGGGTGTTTTATTTCTTTGATGAATCCGGCCTCCAATAACTTGGCTAGTTCCTCTCCCATGGCCTGTCTCTTAGGTTCAGAGAAACGCTGAAGAGCTTGCTTGACCGGCTTGAATCCCTTTAGGATATTGAGGCTATGCTCGGCCAGCCAGCGTGGGATTCCTGGCATGTCTGAGGATGCCAGGCGAATATGTCCCAGTTCTCGCGCAGGAACTCCCATAGTGCAGCGTCCACAGCGGGGCTTAGCTGTGCCCCGATGGAGGCTGTTTTTGTAGGGTCCATTGGGTGGACTTGGAATTTGACTATTTCATCCGCTGGTTTAAAAGAAGTGGACTTGAATCTCTTGTCGAGTATCACATCGTCCCTGTCCACTGTGGAGCGTAGCGTAGTTAATTCCTCGGCCGAGAGGGCTTCGGATAATGCCTCGAGGGCCAATGCGGCTGTTTTGTTTTCAGCGCAGAGTGCTGTGTCCGGATCGCTAGCGAGAGTGATGATTCCGTTGGGCCCGGGCATTTTGAGCTTCATGTAACCGCAATGTGGTATGGCTTGGAAGATTGTGAATGCCTCCCGTCCTAAAAGAGCGTGATAACCACTGCTAAACGGGGCCACTTGGAATGTAATTTCTTCGGACCTGTAATTATCCGACGTGCCGAATACCACATCTTGTGTGATTTTCCCAGCACAACGTGCTTCTCGACTGGGGATGATTCCTCTAAAGGTTGTGCTACTTTGCTCAATGCGGCTCCAGTCTATTTCCATCTTTTGAAGAGTTTCCTCATAGATGAGGTTTAATCCGCTGCCGTCGTCCATGAGTACCTTGGTGACTCGAAAGCCGTCCATGATTGGACTGAGGACCAGTGCGGCTGGTGCTCGGGCTGTTTGGAATTTAGGTTCGTCACTGGCATTGAAGGTAATAGCCGTGTCACTCCAAGGATTTATTGTTGCTACATGACAGATTTCGACCATGCTGCGGAGTGTTCGCTTGCGTCTATTATTTGACGCGAAGGTCTCAAAGACCGTTAACACCGTATTGTTGTCCATGGGATGGTGCTCTGTGGTATTTGGGAGGAGTAGATCCTCACCACTTTCGGCCACCTGCCGGAGTATCCAACATGCTCTAAGGCTGTGCGTTGGTATTGCATCCACTGTACTATGAATCTTGCAGGGTCCGTTGAGCTATCCCTCCAGTACGGTTCCTTGCCCCGTAGAGGGATTTTGCTTTTTGGTAGTGAACCCGGGTGTATTGTGATAATGCACCCTTTTATTTCGGACTGGGTTTGTGTTCAGGGCCGGATTATCCCAAAAGTTTGTTTTGGTTTTCCAGACACTTTCCATCACACAGTACTTTCGTACTATGCCAAGTCAGTGAAGCGTGTTATCTCAAGGCGATTTATGGTGTTAAGGATTCCCTTGTCCGCACAATTATTGCGGAAAAATAAGATCGCATATTCCTCGCGACAGTCCTTAACCTTGTTCATCGCAAGGAGGAATCTGGCCCAGTAGTGATGTACTGTTTCCTGGGGCTCTTGCCTGATGTGGGAAAGATCGCTTATGTTTGGGTGGGTGGGTGGAATTGAATCCGAGCCCTCACCTAATCTGGGATCCAGGGGCCAAGGAATTTCTAATTTTGAAAGTTCCGGTTCCGTGGTGTGACCCGATAACCCTGGCCCGCTGCCTGACTCTAAGTTCAGGGATTGGGTGTTGTCCTCCCGCGAACGGGCGTCCGACTCAGAGAGCTTGGGATCCGGACATAGTTGGTCCTCAAGATGGAGGAAAGGTCGCCGCATTGTTCCTCCACCACTACAATATGATGGGTGACCGGCGGAGAGTTGATCTCCCTTTGATCGGGTTTAAGCCCAATCCGATCATAGTCCGTAGCGACTCCCAGGGTGGCGATGCGATCTAAGAGCTCGTTTAAGGAGGCGAGCTCTATTGGATCCATCTGTTCGGCGAGTGCCAATTTGACGTGGAGGCTATTTTCGATGACCCGAGAAGTCATCGTCGGCGCGGCGACCGAACAAGTGGTCATGATGAAACTGCCTAGCCGGAGAGTTTGGCCGACAGCCAAAGCTCCCTCGACAGTAGTACCGTATTTAAAGACGAGACGAGACATCCTTCCTTCTGGCGACGACACAGAGGAACTCTCAATGAAAGCACCAATGTCGGTGTCAAAACCGGCGGATCTCGGGTAGGGGGTCCCGAACTGTGCGTCTAGGCCGGATGGTAACAGGAGGCAGGGGACACAATGTTTTACCCAGGTTTGGGCCCTCTTGATGGAGGTAAAACCCTACGTCCTGCTTGATTAATATTGATGATATGGGTAGTACAAGAGTAGATCTACCACGAGATCAGAGAGGCTAAACCCTAGAAGCTAGCCTATGGTATGATTGTATGTTGTCCTACGGACTAAAACCCTCCGGTTTATATAGACACCCGAGAGGGCTAGGGTTACACAAGGTCGGTTACAAAGGAGGAGATATACATATCCGTATTGCCTAGCTTGCCTTCTACGCCAAGTAGAGTCCCATCCGGACACGAGACGAAGTCTTCAATCTTGTATCTTCATAGTCCAACAGTCCGGCCAAAGGATATAGTCCGGCTGTCTGGAGACCCCCTAATCCAGGACTCCCTCAGGGCCAAGAGTTACAAAGGTCCGCATATGGGCCGAAGGAAGTCATGGGCCACACATGGGCCGGAAGTTAAAACAGACTGAATCATATTGGACAGCCCGGATGATGCTACTGGGCCTAATTCGGATAGGGCGTAACGGGCCCTGGGTTAGCGGGCTGTAAATGGGCTATATGCGAACAGGCCATTAACATGCTTTCCGTGGGCCGGCCCGCCACCTTTTGACCAAGTCAAACGGGCCGGCCTTTTCATAGGAATGGGCCTTTGTTGGGCCGTGCCACGTGTCGCTGTATCATAGGCGCCTTCGGTCCAATGAGCGGATGACATCTGTCCCAACGGTGAGTCGACACATGTTTCCTCCAGCCAATGATGATTTTACACGTGGAAAATCCCCATTGGTCGGGGCTGTTAACGGGTTATCGGATCCAAAACCCGACCCGATAGCTTAACGGCGTTCCGTTACGGTGGATGCCACGTGTCGGTCACCCTTGACGAAAGCACTTCTGTGACGCGCGATTTATCGTCATGGAAGTGGACACTTCTGTGATGATAATTTTGGTAATGTCATGGAACACTTCTACGATAGCACATGTATGACTATCTTGATTCTGTCATAAAATCGTCATGGATGTACATGCATGACAAAAAACGCGACCTACTGTGACAAACATGTATCATCACGGAAGTGTATTTTTTTGTAGTGGTGGGAGTAACATAGGTAGTAACATCACACATATCTAGATAAAATAGATGATGTGGCAAGCAATAAATGAAAAAAGAGAGGGATGTAGTAACATAGCTAGTTACTATTAGTATGAGTAACATCACACATATCAAGGCAAGATGAGTCTGTAGCATAATAAATGAAGTATTGCAAGTTACCACACATATGTTACTCTCCACTATAGAGGTAGTAACATAGAGTAGTAACATGGGCATGTTACTGCTCTATGTTACTACCCATTGTGACTAGTCTAAGTCCACCAAGCCGGACTGCTCTATGAGCGACAGAGCAACAAATGCACGCTGACCAGTCCATGGTGAGCCAGAGCGCCACCCATGCATCGGGAAACAGACCTGTGCCGCCCAACCCATTGGGCGCATGCGCCACATCCTCCCAACTCTTTCCTTCATGCACGCATCCCCGCGCGTGGCCTCCCTGCATGCACGACCTCCCAAAGCAGAGTTGCCGCGTGCTTGCTTCGCCAAATCCATGCCGCCCAGTGCCAGAGAGCACCTGCACCACCCCTTTGCGCCACTGTCGCACTCCCGCACCACCCTAAGCGTTGCAAACCTGGCTAATCCTTGCCGCTATGTGACCAAGCCGGTGTTGGGAATAATAGTAGAAAACAAAAAAATTCACCTACGAACACCCAGAGACAATATTCAGATGCATATCGGGTTTGGATCAACGAATCATTACCGATTCCGGAGTGTAGCGGGAGTAGACGAGTCGATGTAGATCATACTTGGAGTCCCTCGAACCTCGATGATGATCCCACGAACCACCCTCGAATGATCCCTCGAATGGAAGACCGAAAGCATGACCTCTCTACTTGGTTACAAGCATACGGTCTTCACGATCCGGCAGGGCTTCTGAAGAAATATGCCCTAGAGGCAATAAGAAAGTTGTTATTTATATTTCCTTATATCATGATAAATGTTTATTTATTCATGCTAGAATTGTATTAACCGGAAACTTGATACATGTGTGAATACATAGACAAAACAAACTGTCTCTAGTATGCCTCTACTTGACTAGCTTGTTGATCAAAGATGGTTAAGTTTCCTGACCATAGACATGTGTTGTCATTTGATGAACGGGATCACATCATTAGGAGAATGATGTGATGGACAAGACCCATCCATTATATTAGCATAATGATCGTTAAGTTTTATTGCTATTGCTTTCTTCATGACTTATACATATTCCTTTGACTATGAGATTATGCAACTCCCGAATACCGGAGGAACACCTTGTGTGCTATCAAACGTCACAACGTATCTGGGTGATTATAAAGATGATCTACAGGTGTCTCCAAAGGTCTTTGTTAGGTTGGCATAGACCAAGATTAGGATTTGTTACTCTGAGTATCGGAGAGGTATCTCTGGGCCCTCTCGGTAATGCACATCACAATAAGACTTGCAAGCAATGTGACTAATGACTTAGTTGCAGGATGATGCATTACGGAACGAGTAAAGAGACTTGCCGGTAACGACATTGAACTAGGTATGATGATACCGACGATCGAATCTCGGGCAAGTAACATACCGATGACAAAGGGAATGACGTACGTTCTCATTGCGGTTTGACCGATAAAGATCTTCATAGAATATGTAGGAACCAATATGAGCATCCAGGTTCTGCTATTGGTTATTTATCGGAGATATGTCTCCGTCATGTCTACATAGTTCTCGAACCCGCAGGATCCGCACGCTTAACGTCCGATGACGATTTGTATTATGAGTTATGTGTTGACAACCCACAAGTATAAGGGATCGCAACAGTTTTCGAGGGTAGAGTATTCAACCCAAATTTATTGATTCAACACAAGGGGAGCCAAAGAATATTCTCAAGTATTAGTAGCTGAGTTGTCAATTCAACCACACCTAGAAACTTAATATCTGCAACAAAGTATTTAGTAGCAAAGTAATATGATAGTAGCGGTAACGGTAGCAAAAGTAATGTTTTTGGTATTTTGTAGTGATTGTAACAATAGCAACGGAAAAGTAAATAAGCGAAGAACAATATATGGAAAGCTCGTAGGCAATGGATCGGTGATGAAGAATTATGCCGGATGCAGTTCATCATGTAACAATCATAACATAGGGTGACACAGAACTAGCTCCAGTTCATCAATGTAATGTAGGCATGTATTCTGAATATAGTCATACGTGCTTATGTAAAAGAACTTGCATGACATCTTTTGTCCTACCCTCCCGTGGCAGCGGGGTCCTAATGGAGACTAAGGGATATTAAGGCCTCCTTTTAATAGAGTACCAGAACAAAGCATAGCACATAGTGAATACATGAACTCCTCAAACTATGGTCATCACTGGTAAGTATCCCGATTATTGTCACTTCGGGGTTAACGGATCATAACACATAATAGGTGACTATAGACTTGCAAGATAGGATTAAGAACTCTCTTATATTGATGAAAACATAATAGGTTCAGATCTCAAATCATGGCACTCGGGCCCTAGTGACAAGCATTAAGCATAGCAAAGTCATAGCAACATTAATCTCAGAACATAGTGGATACTAGGGATCAAACCCTAACAAAACTAACTTGATTACATGATAGATCTCATCCAACCCATCACCGTCCAGCAAGCCTACGATGGAATTACTCACGCACGGCGATGAGCATCATGAAATTGGTGATGGAGGATGGTTGATGATGACGATGGCGACGGATTCCTCTCTCCGGAGCCCCGAACGGACTCCGGATCAGCCCTCCCGAGAGGTTTTAGGGCTTGGCGGCGGCTCCATTTCATAAAACGCGATGAATTCTTCTCTCTAATTTTTTTCTCCCCGAAAGCAAATATATAGAGTTGGAGTTGAGGTCGGAGGAGCTCCAGGGGGCCCATGAGGTAGGAGGGCACACCCTAGGGGAGCAGGCGCGCCCCCACCCTCATGGATAGGTGGTGGCCCCCCTGGTCTTCATCTTTTGCCAGGATTTTTTATTATTTCTGAATAGATGTTCCATTAAGTTTCAGGTCATTCCGAGAACTTTTGTTTCTGCACATAAATAACACCATAGCAATTCTGCTGAAAACAGCGTCGGCCGGATTAGTTCCATTCAAATCATGCAAGTTAGAGTCCAAAACAAGGGCAAAAGTGTTTGGAAAAGTAGATATGATGGAGACGTATCAACTCCCCCAAGCTTAAACCTTTGCTTGTCCTCAAGCAATTCAGTTGATGAACTGAAAGTGATAAAGAAAAACTTTTACAAACTCTGTTAGCTCTTGTTGTTGTAAATATGCAAAGCCAGCATTCAAGTTTTCAGCAAAGATTATGACTAACCACATTCACAATAACGCTTAGGTCTCAAGTTTACTCATATTAATGGCATAATCAACTAGCGAGCAATAATAATAAATCTCAGATGACAACACTTTCTCAAAACAATCATAATATGATATAACAAGATGGTATCTCGCTAGCCCTTTCCGAGACCGCAAAACATAAATGCAGAGCACCTTTAAAGATTAAGGACTAACTAGACATTGTAATTCATGGTGAAAGAGATCCAGTTCATACTCAATGTAAACTAACAGTAATGAATGCAAATGACGGTGGTGCTCTCCAACTGGTGCTTTTTAATAAGAAGATGATGACTCAACATGAAAGTAAATAGATAGGCCCTTCGCAGAGGGAAGCAGGGATTTCTAGAGGTGCCCGAGCTTGGTTTTGAAATAGAGATGAATAATATTTTGAGCGGTATACTTTCATTGTCAACATAACAACCAAGAGATGGCAATATATTCCATGCTACACACATTATAGGCAGTTCCCAAACAGAATGGTAAAGTTTATACTCCCCCTCCACCAACAAGCATCAATCCATGGCTTGCTCGAAATAATGAGTGCCTCCAACTAACAAGAGTCCCAGGGGGAGTTTTGTTTGCAATTTTTTTGATTTGATTTGCATAAAGCATGGGACTGGGCATCCCGGTGACTAGCCACTTTCTCGTGAGTGAGGAGCGGAGTCCACTCCTCATGAGAATAACCCACCTAACATGGAAGATACGGACAACCCTAGTTGATACATGAGCTATTCGAGCATACAAAACAAGATATTTATTTGAAGGTTTAGAGTTTGGCACATACAAATTTACTTGGAACGGCAGGTAGATACAGTATATAGGTAGGTATGGTGGATTCATATGGAATAACTTTGGGGTTTATGGAGTTGGATGCACAAGCAATATTCACGCTTAGTACAGGTGAAGGCTAGCAAAAGACTGGGAAGCGACCAACTAGAGAGCGACAACAGTCATGAACATGCATTAAAATTAATCAACACCGAATGCAAGCATGAGTAGAATATAATCCACCATGAACATAAATATTGTGAAGGCTATGTTGATTTGTTTCAACTACATGCGTGAACATGCGCCAAGTCAAATCACTTAAATCATTCAGAGGAGGATACCACCCTATCATACCACATCACAACCATTTTAATAGCATGTTGGCATGCAAGTTAAGCCATTATAGGCTCCTAGCTAATCAAGCATGGCACAAGAAACTATGATCTCTAGTTGTCATTGCAAACATGTTTATTCATAATAGGCTGAATCAGGAACGATGAACTAATCATATTTACAAAAAAAGAGAGGTCGAGTTCATACCAGCTTTTCTCATCTCAATCAGTCCATCATATATCGTCATAATTGCCTTTCACTTGCAAGACCGAATAGTGTGAATAATAATAATAGTGCACGTGCATTGGACTAAGCTGGAATCTGCAAGCATTCAATAAACAGGAATGGACAAGGCAATATGGGCTCTTTTGTCAGGTCAACAATAATGCATATAAGAGCTACTTCAACAATTTAATTATGGTCTTCTGCTATCGACCCCAAAGAAAAGAAAAGAAATAAAACTATTTACATGGGAAAGCTCCCAACAAGTAAAAGAAGAACATGAAATCTTTTTGGGTTTTCCTTTTAATTACTACTACAAGCATGGAAAGTAAACTGATTAAAATATACAACTAAATTTTTTGGTTTTTCTTAAGGTTTATCGAACATACAAGACGAGAGCATAAAAAGGAAAATAAACTAGCATGGATGATACAATGAAAAAGTATGAGCACTGACATCTAGCAATGAGTGTGTGAACATAAATGTAATGTCGGTGAGAAATACATACTCCCCCAAGCTTAGGCTTTTGGCCTAAGTTGGTCTATGGCCACGGTTGGCCTGGCGGATATCCATAATAATAGTTGGGGTCGTACTGAGATGCAGCGGCTATCGCCTCCTGAGCTGCAGCGTGGCGACGAGCGGCCTCCGCCCTCCTCTCGTACTCATCTACCTCCTCTCTGGTAATAACATATCTTCCTTTTGCCTGATAATCAAAGAAGACAGGAGCAGGGAGAGTAATACGGACAGCACGATGTCTATCAAAGATTAAACGATACTAGAGAGGTGATTCATTCCTCTCGACAAACTGGTGGTCAACCATAGCCACATAATCCAAATAAGTAGGAGGCAACTCAATATCATCCTCGCGTATGGCTATACCAAGAAAATTAGCTATGCGGCTTGCATAAATTCCACCAAAGAAATCTCCATTAAATCTATTAAGATGCAACCTACGTGCAACAATGGCTCCCAAATTATAAGATTTATCTCCTAACACAGCACTCCTAAGAATATTGAGGTCGGGGACACACATGTGACATGCCTCATCTTTACCATTAATGCATCTACCTATGAAGAGAGCAAAATAATGTATAGCAGGAAAGTGAATGCTCCCTATAGTAGCTTGTGTTATATCTCTAGATTCCCCCACAGTTATACTAGCAAGAAAATCTCTAAATTCAGATTTGCGAGGTTCCCTGACACTACCCCATTGTGGAAGTTTGCAAGCAGTGGTAAAATCCTCTAAGTCCATAGTGTAAGAATTTTCATAAAGATCAAACAGGACAGTTGGAGAATTACGTGAAGATGAAAATTCAAACCTCCTCACAGAGGAACTAGTGAGATAGTGATACTGGCTGCACTTTTCTTCCTCGAAGCTCACAAGATCAGCGTTACGCAAATATGCGTTAAATTCTTCCTTAATTCCCGCTCGATCCATGAAATTTTCTAAAGGCCATTCACAAGGATGCACTAGAGCGTTTCTTGGTGGCTCATCATCAACATCACACCTTCAAGCCTGGGCTCTTGCTTCATTGAAGAGCCACCTTGGTACATTTTCCTAAACATATTTCTTCCTCTGAAAAATTTCTGAAATTTTTAGTAACTTCAAAATAAAAGTGAACCAAACTCAATAATATTGATAGCAACTACTCCTACAAGTGCCTAGAGCCTATATCATGCATTAAAACTACTTTTGACCATATAAATTTGACATGCAAGCTCAAGAACAGGGTCACCTAAGCAGCACAAATTTGCAATGAATAAAGCATTAGAACAAAAACTAATTGGACCAATGGAGGAGTCACATACCAAGGAACAATCTCCCCAAGCAGTTTTGTGAGAGGTGCTTTCAGCAAGGAGATCGAAAATGGCAGCAAAATGAGCTTGGACTCGGGTTTGAGCTAGATATTCGTGTTTGTGGGAGGAAGAAGGAGTGTGTGGGTGCAAGGATAAGTGGAGGAGGGCCACCATGGGCCCACGAGGCAGGGGCGTGCCCAGGGGGTAGAGCGCGCCCCTGACCCTCGTGGCGAGGTGCCAGCTCCTCCTGCTGTGTTCTCAGTGCCAAATATTCTCAAATATTCCAGAAAAAATCATATTTAAATTTCAGGGCATTTGGAGAACTTTTATTTTCGGGGTATTTTTATATTGCACGGATAAATCAGATAACAAACAGAAAAAATACTATTTTTATTTTAAATAATATAAATAATAGAAAGTAAGAGGAGGGTACAACAGGTTGTGCCTTCTAGTTTCATCCATCTCATGCTCATCAAAATGAATCCACTAACAAGGTTGAATAAGTCTTGCTAACGAACTCATTCCGAATAACATGGAACCGGAGAAATTTCGAATAACACTATGTTACCTCAACGGGGATATGGACATCCCCAATAACAAGAATACCATATTTCTTCTTGACAGTAGGAAGAGGAAATTCAAAACCTCCAAATATAATCGATGGAATTTTTCCAATAGAGTTGATACTGTGAACTTGAGGTTGTTTCCTTGGAAAGTGTACCGTATGCTCATTACCATTAACATGAAAAGTGACATTGCCTTTAGTGCAATCAATAACAGCCCCTGCAATATTCAAAAAGGGTCTTCCAAGAATAATAGACATACTATCGTCCTCGGGAATATCAAGAATAACAAAGTCCATTAAAATAGTAACGTTTGCAACCACAACAGGCACATCCTCACAAATACCGACAGGTATAGCAGTTGATTTATCAGCCATTTGCAAAGATATTTCAGTAGGTGTTAACTTATTCAAATCAAGTCTACGATATAAAGAGAGAGGCATAACACTAACACCGGCTCCAAGATCACTTAAAGCAGTTTTAACATAGTTTCTTTTAATGGAGCATGGTATATCGGGTACTCCTGGATCTCCAAGTTTCTTTGGTATTCCACCCTTAAAAGTATAATTAGCAAGCATGATGGAAATTTCAGCTTCCGGTATCTTTCTCTTATTTGTAACAATATCTTTCATATACTTAGCATAAGGGTTCATTTTGAGCATATCAGTTAATCGCATACGCAAAAAGATGGGTCTAATCATTTCAGCAAAGTGCTCAAAATCCTCATCATCCTTTTTCTTGGACGGTCTAGGAGGAAAAGGCATGGGTTTCTGAACCCAAGGCTCTCTTTCCTTATCGTGTTTCCTAGCAACAAAGTCTTTCTTATCATAACGTTGATTCTTTGATTGTGGGTTATCAAGATCAATAGCAGGTTCAATTTCTATATCATTATCATTACTAGGTTGAGCATCATCATGAACATTATCACTAGTTTCAGGTTCATTACCTGATTGTGTTTCAACATCAGAAATAGAGATATCATTTGGATTGTTAGGTGTTTCAACAATAGGTTCACTAGAAGCATGCAAAGTCCTATCATTTTTCTTTTTCTTCCTATTAGAAGGATTAGGTGCATCCACATTATTTCTCTGAGAATCTTGCTCAATCCTTTTAGGATGGCCTTCAGGATACAAAGGTTCCTTAGTCATTTTACCACCTCTAGTCATAACTCTAACAACATTATCATTATTCTTACTATTCAATTCATTAAGGAAATCATTTTGAGCTTTAAGTACTTGTTCTACTTGAGTGGTAACCATAGAAGCATGTTTACTAATAAGTTTAAGTTCACCTTTGACATTAGCCATATAATCACCCAAGTGTTCAAGCATATTTGAATTGTATTTCAATTGCCTACCAAAATAAGCATTAAAATCTTCTTACTTAAACATAAATTTATCAGACTCATCTAAGCATGGGCTAGCAAACTTAGTAAATGGGATTTCAGCTTTATCATATCTATAGAGAGAATTTACCTTTACTACCTGTGTCGGGTTATCAGGACCATGAGTTTCTTCAATATGAGATGGATTAAGGTCATATGTTTCTTCAACAGACGGTAAATTAAGACCGTGTATTTCTTCAATAGGAGGTAAATTCTTAACATCTTCAACTTTAATACCTTTTTCTTCCATAGATTTCTTTGCCTCTTGCATATCTTAAGGACTAAGAAATAGAACACCCCTCTTCTTTGGAGTTGGTTTAGGAATAGGCTCAGGAGTTGGCTCGGGAAGTGTCCAATTATTTTCATTTGTCAACATATTATTCAATAGAATTTCAGCTTCATCCGGTGTTCTTTCCCTAAAAATAGAACCAGCACAACTATCCAGGTAATCTCTAGAAGCATCGGTTAGTCCATTATAAAAGATAACAAGTATTTCATTTTTCTTAAGAGGATGGTCAGGCAAAGCGTAAGTAACTTGAGAAGCCTCCCCCAAGCTTGTGGGAGACTCTCTTCTTCAATTTGCACAAAATTATATATATCCCTTAAGGCAGCTTGTTTCTTATGAGCAGGGAAATATTTAGCAGAGAAGTAATAAATCATATCCTAGGGACTACGCACACAACCAGGATCAAGGGAATTAAACCATATATTAGCATCACCCTTTAATGAGAACGGAAATATTTTAAGGATATAAAAGTAGTGAGTTCTCTCATCATTAGTGAACAGGGTGGCTATATCATTTAATTTAGTAAGATGTGCCACAACAGTTTCAGATTCATAGCCATGAAAAGGATCAAATGAAACCAAAGTATTATATCAGGATCAACAGAGAATTCATAATCCTTATCAGTAACACAGATAGGTGAAGTAGGAAAAGCAAGGCCAGGTTTCATTCTAGCATTAAGAAATTGCTGCTTCCATTTAGCTAATAACCTCTTGAGTTCGTATCTATCTTTGCAAGCTAAAATAGCTAAACCAGCTTCTTTTTCAAAAACATAACCCTCAGGAATAAGTCTTCATCATCACTTTCATCAATATTATCAGATTCAATATTTTCATTCTCTCTAACCCTAGCAAGTTGTTCATCAAGAAATTCACCAAGTGGCACAGTAGTATCAAGCATAGAAGTAGTTTCATCATAAGTATCATGCATAGCAGAAGTGGCATCATCAATAACATGCGACATATCAGAATGACTAGTAGAAGGAGGTTTAGGTGTCGCAAGCTTACTCAAAACATAAGGTGAATCAAGTGCAGAGCTAGATGGCAGTTCCTTACCTCCCCTCGTAGTTGAGGGATAAATCTTGGTTCTTGGATCTTTCAAGTTCTTCATAATGAAAAGCAGATATAAATCCCAAGTGACTCAAAGGATAGAGCTATGCTCCCCGGCAACGGAGCCAGAAAATAGTCTTGATAACCCACAAGTATAGGGGATCGCAACAGTTTTCGAGGGTAGAGTATTCAACCCAAATTTATTGATTCAACACAAGGGGAGCCAAAGAATATTCTCAAGTATTAGCAGCTGAGTTGTCAATTCAACCACACCTGGAAACTTAATATCTGCAGCAAAGTATTTAGTAGCAAAGTAATATGATAGTAGCAGTAATGGTAGCAAAAGTAATGTTTTTGGTATTTTGTAGTGATTGTAACAATAGCAACGGAAAAGTAAATAAGCGAAGAACACTATATGGAAAGCTCGTCGGCAATGGATCGGTGATGGAGAATTATGCCGGATGCGGTTCATCATGTAACAATCATAACATAGGGTGACACATAACTAGCTCTAGTTCATCAATGTAATGTAGGCATGTATTCCGAATATAGTCATACGTGCTTATGGAAAATAACTTGCATGACATCTTTTGTCCTACCCTCCCGTGGCAGCGGGGTCCTAATGGAAACTAAGGGATATTAAGGCCTCCTTTTAATAGAGTACGGGAACAAAGCATTAGCACATAGTGAATACATGAACTCCTCAAACTATGGTCATCACCGGTAAGTATCTCGATTATTGTCACTTCGAGGTTAACAGATCATAACACATAATAGGTGACTATAGACTTGCAAGATAGGATCAAGAACTCTCATATATTGATGAAAACATAATAGGTTCAGATCTGAAATCATGGCACTCTGGCCCTATTGACAAGCATTAAGCATAGCAAAGTCATAGGAACATCAATCTCAGAACATAGTGGATACTAGGGATCAAACCCTAACAAAACTAACTCGATTACATGATAGATCTCATCCAACCCATCACCATCCAGCAAGCCTATGATGGAATTACTCACGCACGGCGGTGAGCATCATGAAATTGGTGATGGAGGATGGTTGATGATGATGGCGATGGATTCCCCTCTCCGGAGCCCTGAACGGACTCCGGATCAGCCCTCCCGAGAGGTTTTAGGGCTTGGCGGCGGCTCCATATCGTAAAACATGATGAATTCTTATCTCTGATTTTTTCTCCCCGAAAGCAAATATATAGAGTTGGAGTTGAGGTCAGAGGAGCTCCAGGGGGCCCATGAGGTAGGGGGCGCGCCCTAGGGGGACAGGCGTGCCCCCCACCCTCGTGGACAGGTGGTGGGCCCCCTGGTCTTCATCTTTTGCAAGGATTTTTTTATTATTTCTGAATAGATGTTCCGTGAAGTTTCAGGTCATTCCGAGAACTTATGTTTCTGCACATAAATTACACCATAGCAATTCTGCTGAAAACAGCGTCAGTACGGGTTAGTTCCATTCAACTCATGCAAGTTAGAGTCCAAAACAAGGGCAAAAGTGTTTGGAAAAGTAGATACGACGGAGATGTATTATGTGTTTTGGTGACCGAAGGTTTTTTGGAGTCCCGGATGATATCACAGACATGACGAGGAGTCTCAAAATTGTCGCAAGGTAAAGATTGATATATTGGACGATGGTATTCGGACACCGGAATGGTTTCAGAGTAGTTCGTGTATTTTTCGAAGTACCAAGGGGTTACCGGAACCCCCCGGGGGAAAGTAATGGGCCTACATGGGCCATAGGGAAGAGGGGAGTCAGCCCACAAGGGGTGGCTGCGCCCCCCTCGCATGGGTAGTCCGAATTGGACTTGGGGGGGGGCCCTTTCCTTCTCCTCTTCCCTCTCCTTTCCCTTTTCCCCCTCCGTAAGAAAGGAAGGGGGGCGGGAATAGGACTTTGTTTCCTATTCGGTTTCTCCCTTGGCACCCCCCATCTAGGCCAGCCGCCTCCTCCCCTCCTCCTTTATATACGGGGGCAGGGGGCACCCCAAAGCACAACAGTTGTTCTCTTAGCCGTGTGCGGTGCCCCCCTCCCCAGTTTACTCCTCCGGTCATAGCATCGTAGTGCTTAGGCAAAGCCATGTGCGGATCACATCACCATCACCGTCACCACGTCGTCGTGCTGACGAAACTCTTCCTCGACCCTTTGTTGGATCAAGAGTTTGAGGGACGTCATCAAGCTGAACGTGTGCTGAACTCGGAGGTGCCGTACATTCGGTACTAGATCGGTTGGATCGTGAAGACATTCGACTACATCAACCGCGTTAAGCTAATGCTTCCGCTTTCGGTCTATGAGGGTACGTGGACACACTGGTAGAAAAAGGGCCTGTTGTCCCGGTTCGTAAGGGCCTTTTGTCCCGGTTCTGGAACCGGGACTAAAGGGTCGGTACTAATGCCCTGTCCCTTTAGTCCCGGTTCAATCCAGAACCGGGACAGATGGGCCTCCAGGTGGCCTGTGCGTGGAGCCCAGGCAGGAGACCCTTTGGTCCCGGTTGGTGGCACCAACCGGGACCAATAGGCATCCACGCATCAGCATTTCTGTGGCTGGGGTTTTTGTTTTTTTTGAAAGGGGTGGGGGTTTTGGGGGGTTAATTTAGGTGTTTCATATATTGTGTTAGCTAGCTATAATTAATAGAGAGAAGTGTCCTCTCTTATGTCCGTGCTTGGTCGACGCTATGTACTATACATACGTATAGAGAGGACTAGACACGCTAGCTAGCAAGTAAGCAAACGAAGGAAACAGAAGATCATCATGAACATATATGCATACAGAGAGAAGTGATATTGAACACCTCTCCTTCTCCGAGAGATTGGTCAAACAACAAGTTCTCGTATATCTATCCGACACTACCAGCTACATATATACAATAATTATCTCTTACAAATATAATCATACGGACTCAGGGTCCACATAGAATTCTCCGTCTTCAGGGATCACGTGGTCAAGAAAGAATGCCGCCAATTCCTTTTGAATTGCTCGCATGCGAGCTGGTGCTAGGAGTTCATCCCGCTTCCGAAACATCTAATTTAAAGAAGGGGGTCAATACATATATATATGAATGAATGAAACTCAACACAAATGATGGTAATAAAATAAAATTGTGAATGTTGTTATTTACGTACTTCATATTGTTCGTTAGTGTAGCCCCGCTCACAGGTCGTGTGGCGGATGGACTCGCAAATGTAGTATCCACTGAAATCATTCCCTTGTTCCTGCCACAACCACTTTACAATAAATAGAGGTCAATCAAACTGATAAGCAAGAATGCCAAATGGTATTGATGAAACTAGCGCTTGAATGACTAGTAGATGTGCGGAACATGCTACTATAGTACTTACTTTCGGGTGTCTAAATTGCAGCTCCTTCGGCAGTCCCGGAGCTTTTCTGGTGAATTTTCTCCAAACCCTACCGGGCAAAGAAAACAATTACTTGATATATCAGGAAATGAACAAAGTTGCTGATATGGTGGATAATGATCGATTTAACTTACTTCTCGAGTATTTGAGTCATGTCTGCATAGTCCTGGGGATCTTTTCGTCTTGAGTCTAAGACGGTTACTAGTCCCTACTCAAGCTTAATCTCTAGGAGAATACAGTGGAAACTGCACACGCATGCATAACTCATCAATTACATTACTATAACCTTGACTAATATATAAGGGAAACCGAATATGCACAAGACAGTAAGACTCACTTGAAGTTGTAAGGAAAGAGTATTATATGTTTGTTTTCATTTATTATGAACGATCGTAGCAAGTTGGCCTCGGTAGTTGCGACATGAAATTTAACCTGAGTTGCATCTATGAGATATGTGTTAATGAACCCAATATCACCGACTTGTCTTTTCTTCAATTCGGCGATCTTCAATCTGCATAATATAGTGAGGATGATTATAAATACATGCAATGAAAGAGCTGAGCTATATAGAGAAACTTAATGACAGAAGTAGTACTACTTACAGACAGTAGCAGGCGACCGTTGTTTTATCGAGGGCCAATTGATTGAAAAACTGATAGAACTCCTCAAATGGAACAGGCAACAGTTCAATTCCAACGAGGTCATGCTCCTTTTTAACTTTCACATACAAAGTACTCCTCCCTCTAGAGTCTCTGCAGATTTTCAAGTACCAATCATGCAATCTTCGCATCATCGTTGATAGAGATCTTTCATATTTGACGAGAGGCTTCCCATACTCGTATCTTTGTATCTACACGTCCATGGGTTCATAATGTACATCGTCGGGCAGGTAATCTGCAAGATTGCTATAACCGGGCACCATCCTCGGATCATTAGCGACGTTGTGGCTAGGCACCTTGAGTGGGGGGGGCACGATTGCTTCGCTTGTTCGCCGAGCTGGGCAATTTGTTTCCCAGCTCGTCGTTCTTTCAGCCTTTGATCACTGACAGTACTTCCCGACCGCTCCACTTCGGCAAATTACTTTCCAATAATGCGCTCATAGTTTCCTTTCGGCGGAGACTTCGGTGGTTTTGTCAGGGCAGCCAGAGTGCGCTTCGCTTTCACCGGATCTAGCTTCTCCTCCGGAAGTGGATGTCTCTTTGCTTTCAACCCTTGAAACCAGTCATCCACTTCGGTTCGTGCGATCTCGGCGTTCTCCTCCGGGGTCCTCTCGTATGGTAACTTCTCTGGAGTCTTCAAAGAAGGACCGAATCTGTATGTCCTCCCGCCTCTGGTTGTACTGCTAGACACCGACCGGGCAGACGAAGCGGTTGCCTTCTTTACTTGCTTACGAGGCGGAGGAGAAGGACTACGATGCGCCAGAGCAGCCGGAGCGGCGGCAGGTCTCTTCCACCCTTGCTGACGAGGCGGAGAAGGAGGAGGCTGGCTGCTCGGGCGCATCGGCGCAGGCAGAGAAGGAGGCGGAGTGCCGCCACGCGCTGGAGAAGGAGCCGGTTAAGTTCCCTGATCGTCACTCGCCGGAGGAGGAGGCGGTGGAGGAGGCGGAGTGCCTTGACTCGCCGGAGGAGGAGGCGTTGGAGGAGGCGTCCAGTTCGGAAGGTTGATGAGCTCCTTCTGCCATAGGCATGGAGTCTTCAGAGCAGACCCCAGCCTAGTCTCCCCTTCACCGGTAGGGTGGTCAAGCTGGAGGTCCTCAAATCCCTCTGTTATTTCATCCACCATCACCCTAGCATATCCTTCTGGAATCGGCCGGCAGTGAAAAGTTGCACCGGGTTCAGTAGGATAAACAGAGCCAACAACTGCCTTGACCTTCAAATTCATCCATTGCGTCATAAGGTGGCAATTTTGAGACTCCGTGATAGCATCCACGGGATAGCTGGTAGGAGTCGTCAAGCCATGCTCCGGCTGAAGCAGCTCGGTGGAAGCCACGCTTCTTCTGTGCTGAGATGGCGGGGTAGCTTCGGGGGAAGCTTTGGCAGTATG
Organism: Triticum dicoccoides; assembly: GCF_002162155.2. Lineage (NCBI taxonomy): Eukaryota > Viridiplantae > Streptophyta > Magnoliopsida > Poales > Poaceae > Triticum > Triticum dicoccoides. Next base: position 670,655,993 of record NC_041388.1, on the reverse strand, counting down.
TTTGCTGCGATTTGCTTCTCGTTCCTCTATCGCGTCTACCCTTGCTTGCAGCGCCTGCATTTGGGTCTGCTACACTTTTTCCTCCTCTCATGGGATTTGTAACCGCCTGCGTCTGGAAACCCAACCTTCCACGGAATGGAGCCTGGCGTGCCTCGTGTCCGTCCAGGGTGCTCAGGATTCCCGAGGGCCATTGTGAGCTCGTCGTTCTCTCTATCTGGAAAGAACGTCCCTTGCCGCGCTGCTTCGATATACTGCTTAAGCTTCCTGACTGGTATGTCCATTTGATCGTTCGTCCAAATGCACTTCCCTGTTACAGGGTCCAAGGTTCCGCCAGCCCCGAAGAACCAAGTCCGGCAACGGTCTGGCCAGTTATTTGTCTCTGGTTCGATTCCTTTATCAACCAGATCATTCTCAGTCTTGGCCCACTTAGGCCGGGCTACGAGGTAGCCACCTGACCCCGTGCGATGGTGATGCTTCTTCTTCGCAGCATTTTGCTTGTTTGCCGCCGACATCTTCTTACTCTTTTCCGATGTCTTGTGGGCCACAAATGCGGGCCAGTGATCTCTGATCTTCTCATATCTGCCCTTGAATTCTGGTGTCTCATCATTTTCGACAAACTTATTCAGCTCTTTCTTCCACCTCCTGAATAGTTCTGCCATCCTCTTAAGAGCAAAAGACTTGATTAATTGCTCTTTAACCGGGTTCTCTGGATTATCCTCTGGCGGTAGGGTGAAATTTGACTTCAGCTCAGTCCAAAGATCATTTTTCTGCATATCATTGACATAAGACACCTCAGGGTCTTCTGTAGCCGGCTTAAACCATTGCTGGATGCTTATCGGGATCTTGTCCCTAACCAGAACCCCGCACTGAGCAACAAATGCGTTCTTTGTACGGATGGGTTCAATCTGTTGGCCGTCGGGCACGATTGCTATGATCTCAAACCTTTCATCCGAGCTCAACTTTTTCTTCGGGCCTCGTCTCTTTACCGAAGTTATGCTCGATCCAGAGGGCTAGAAAAAAGAACAAAGACTTAATTAATATGTGTACATACCAAAACAATGAATGCATCAATCAGCTAGTCAGCACAGGCTTAACTAATATATATACCTGGCCGGACTCGGTTCAGTCACCGGAGCCGTCATCACGGTCTCCTTCTTGCACCGGCATTGGGTCACCAGAGCCATCCTCATGTTCTTCTTCTTGCACCGGCATTAGGTCACCGTAGCCAGCTTCTTCACCCTCTCCTTCCAGACCATCGGTGTCGTTGAGAAACAACGAGACGACATCACTTCCTTCTGTGATTATGTCCCTCAACAACGCTTCTTTTGCTTCGTCTCGGGCGGTGTCCATAGTTTCTACAAATATTTACAACATGGCAATTATTATTCAAACATGACAGATGGATATATTAGTGGCAAACGTAGAACTAGCTACCTAATCATAGTAAGGAATCATATATATTAATTAGTGGCCTCGACGCTGCTTCTCTAGGGTTTGGGGCGGCCTCGACAATGCTTCAAGGGTTTGGGATGGCCTCGAGAACGCTTCAAGGAGGGGGTAATATCGACCCCCCACGTGTTGAATCTATCGGGAGGGGGTACATATCGACAACGACGACACTACATCTATGTCCCTCGACGACCCTCGTTCCCGATAAAAAAAACTCCTCTATTCTTTCTTCTCCTCTTTTTTTTCTTCTTCCTCTTCTTTTTTTTATCCTCTTCTTCCTCTCATGTTCGGGAGGATCGCTGAGGGGTCGGGAGGTTGCCTAGTGTCAAAGGATTCAAAAAAACCATGTCTTCATCATTAGGTGAAAGTAACAGGTGCATGATGGTACGAAGCTCTCCAAAGTTATTTTGGAACGGAGTCCTAGATAGGATAATTCGCTTTTTGGTACAAAGTTCAGCAAGAACCTTCCAAATATCGTTATTTGGAAGGCCTTTGCTGAAATTCATACAAAAAGGCAAATTATCCTATCAGGGACACCATTCCAAAATAACTTTGGAGGACTTCGTCATGCCCTGGTTACTTCTGGCTAATGATGAAGCCATGGATTTCTTCAATATTTTGACACTCTAGGAAACCTCTCTCTCGACCCCTCGGCGATCCTCAACCCCTCGAACCCTCGACGACCCTGGAACCCTCGACCCCTCGGCGATCCTCTTCTTCCTCTTATGTTTGAGAGGATCGCCGAGGGGTCGGGAGGTTGCCTAGTGTCAAAGGATTCAACAAAACCATGTATTCATCATTAGGTGAAAGTAACAGGTGCATGATGGTACGAAGCTCTCCAAAGTTATTTTGGAACGGAGTCCTAGATAGGATAATTTGCTTTTTGGTACAAAGTTCAGCAAGAACCTTCCAAATATCGTTATTTGGAAGGCCTTTGCTGAAATTCATACAAAAAGGCAAATTATCCTATCCGGGACACCATTCCAAAATAACTTTGGAGGACTTCGTCATGCCCTGGTTACTTCTGGCTAATGATGAAGCCATGGATTTCTTCAATACTTTGACACTAGGAAATCTCTCTTTCTCGACCCCTCGGCGATCCTCGACCCCTCGAACCCTCGACGACCCTGGAACCCTCGACCCCTCGGCGATCCTCTTCTTCCTCTCATGTTCGAGAGGATTGCCGAGGGGTCGGGAGGTTGCCTATTGTCAAAGGATTCAACAAAACCATGTCTTCATCATTAGGCGAAAGTAACAGGTGCATGATGGTACGAAGCTCTTCAAAGTTATTTAGGAAAGGAGTCCTAGATAGGATAATTCGCTTTTTGGTACAAAGTTCAGCAAGAACCTTCCAAATATCGTTATTTGGAAGGCCTTTGCTGAAATTCATACAAAAAGGCAAATTATCCTACCCGGGACACCATTCCAAAAAAACTTTGGAGGACTTCGTCATGCCCTGGTTACTTCTGGCTAATGATGAAGCCATGGATTTCTTTAATACTTTGACACTCTAGGAAACCTCTCTCTCGACCCCTCGAACCCTCGACGACCCTTGAACCCTCGACCCCTCGGCGATCCTCTTCTTCCTCTCATGTTCGAGAGGATCGCCGAGGGGTCGGGAGGTTGCCTAGTGTCAAAGGATTCAACAAAACCATGTCTTCATCATTAGGCGAAAGTAACAGGTGCATGATGGTACGAAGCTCTCCAAAGTTATTTTGGAACGGAGTCCTAGATAGGATAATTCGCTTTTTGGTACAAAGTTCAGCAAGAACCTTCCAAATATCGTTATTTGGAAGGCCTTTGCTGAAATTCATACAAAAAGGCAAATTATCCTATCCGGGACACCATTCCAAAATAACATTGGAGGACTTCGTCATGCCCTGGTTACTTCTGGCTAATGATGAAGCCATGGATTTCTTCAATACTTTGACACTAGGAAATCTCTCTCTCTTGACCCCTCGGCGATCCTCGACCCCTCGAACCCTCGACGACCCCAGAACCCTCGACCCCTCGGCGATCCTCTTCTTCCTCTCATGTTTGAGAGGATCGCCGAGGGGTTGGGAGGTTGCCTAGTGTCAAAGGATTCAACAAAAGCATGTCTTCATCACTAGACGAAAGTAACAGGTGCATGATGGTACGAAGCTCTCCAAAGTTATTTTGGAACGGAGTCCTAGATAGGATAATTCGCTTTTTGGTACAAAGTTCATCAAGAACCTTCCAAATATCGTTATTTGGAAGGCCTTTGCTGAAATTCATACAAAAAGGCAAACTATCCTATCCAGGACACCATTCCAAAATAACTTTGGAGGACTTCGTCATGCCCTGGTTACTTTCGGCCAATGATGAAGCCATGGATTTCTTCAATACTTTGACACTAGGAAACCTCTCTCGACCCCTCGACGACCCTGGAACCCTCGACCCCTAGACGACCCTGGAACCCTCGACCCTCGATCCCTCGACCCTATAGAACCCTTGAACCCTTGACCCCTTAACGACCCTCGACCCTCTACCCTAGTTCCCGACCCTCGACCCCTCGGCGATCCTCGACACCCTCGTTCCCAATAAAAATTAAGAAGAAGAAGAAGAAGAAGAAGAAGAAGAAGAAAAAATAGGAGAAGAAGAAAGGAATAGCTAGAGGAGAAGATCGAAGAAAAAAAGAAGAAAAAAAAGAGGAGAAGAAGAAAGGAATAGTGGAGAAGAAGAGAAAATAGAATATATTCTATTTTCTCTTCTTCTTCTCTTCTTTTTCTTCTTTTTCTTCTTCTTATTTATTTCTCCTCTTCTTCCTCTCCTCTTCTTCTTTCTTTCCTCTTCTTATTTTCTTTCTTTCCTATACTTCTTTTCCTTCCTTCTTAATATCTCTTAGCAAATTTTGCAACGATAGAGAGGGGGTGCTCCCGTGGTCTAAAATCCGTCGATGCACGATAGAAAATTCTGAAAAAATACATCTATGATCCCTCAACATCCCCGCCTCTCTCATGAACAAAAAAATATGTGAATTAAAAAAACATCATGTTCTATGAACAAAAAAACATCATATTTCATCCACATTCGTGCATACATCATATATGTGATCATCTATGAAAAAAACATCATATTCTATAAAAAAATCATTACATATATATATAAACAAGCATATATATATAAAACAAGCATATATATATATATATATAACAAGCATATATATGAAAAAAAATTGCAAAGGGAGGGCGTCGGCGGCCGGACCAAGCTGAGGAGGCGGGCAGGGGCGCAGGCGACGGCGAGGGCGGGCTGGGGCGGCGCGCGTCCGG
>NC_041388.1:670641608-670651153 GCF_002162155.2 Triticum dicoccoides | reverse complement strand
GCTCGGGGCGCGGGGCGGCGCGCGCGAGCAGGGGAGCTCGAGGCGACGGCGGGGGCGGCGAGGGCGCCGGCGCGCGGGGGCGGGACGGGGCAGGGGCAGGGCGACGACGATGAGGAGCGGGCGGCGATGGCGAGCACGGGGCAGGGGCGCGGGGCGACAGCGACGGCGAGTACGGGCAGCCTGGCGGCGTCGGGGGCAAATGGTCGATGAGAAACTGAAAATTTCCTAAGTCCTGCTTATATACACAGAGTATTGGTCCCGGTTCGTGGCACCAAAGGCCTGATTTCGCCAGCCCAAAGGGCGGGAAGCGGCGGCCTTTGGTCTCGGTTGGTGCCACCAACCGGGACCAATGGCCTTGTGCTGCCCCGCGCCCAAAAGTTTAGTCCCACCTCGCTAGTTGAGACGGCTCGGGAGTGGTTTATAAGCGCTGCTGCGCCCACCCTCCCGAGCTCCTCTCAACTGCAGGCTTTCAGGCCTAATCTGTCACTGCAATGCCTGTGGGCCTACTGGGCCTACTGCGGGCCTGAATCCTGGCCCATGGTAGGGTTTCTAGTCAAATTTGAAAACACTTTTTTACTTTTTTGTTTTCTTTGTTGCTTTATTTATTTTATTTTTTGATTAACTTTACTATAAAAATAGTTTTTTCCTGTTTTTTTGATTTGCTTTTTCCATTATTTATTTTCTTTTGTTTTTTGCTTTAATTTTTAATTCTGTTTGCTTTTAGGTTAGCAAAATTATAAACTTTCTGTTAGTGCCATTAGTTTTAGAAAAATTATAAACTTTCTGTTAGTGCCATTAGTTTTAGAAAAATTATAAAGTTTTTGTTAGTGCCATTAGTTTTCAAATTTGAATAGTTAAAATTTGAATTCTTTGAAAATTGTTTGAATCACAAGTTTGTGATTAACTTACTAAAAAATGAGAATAGATGCGCTTATAGTGAAAATTCAACCTAAATTCCTAGTAAATTTCTATGAATTTCAGAGAAATTCACTATGAATTTAGGTTAAACTTTTCTCTATTAGGGCATCTATTTTCACTTCGAGAGGAGCTCAACAAGGCAGAGAGGGAAGTGCTTATAAACCGGTGTGAGCCCCCTTCGGTTGGCGAGGTGGGACTAAACTCTGCCCGCAACGAGGACCAACCCTTTAGTCCCGGTTTGTGGCACAAACCGGGAATAATGGTCATGGGCCAGGGGCGAACCATAAGACATGAAAGCATTTCAAATGAACTATGAAAAGGTTGAAAGTTGGGATGGTATCATTATTTCACCCACATAGCATGTGCATGTACAAAACGGACAATGGTAGCATGTTCGTGTGTTACAAAGTTGGCATGGTATCATCATAATAGTTGCGGGAGATAGTCTTCACTTTTTCTTTGCTTGTGTCATTTGCTTATTGCGCCGTAACCATGGATAATCTTCATTGTTTATCAGGATGCTTGGGTCAGCCTTGACATTGAAGGGAGGAATTTCATGAAACTTTTCATAATCTTCAGACATGTCTGTCTTGCCGTCCACTCCCAGGATGTCCCTTTTTCCTGAAAGAACTATGTGGCGCTTTGGCTCATCGTATGATGTATTCGCTTCCTTATCTTTTCTTTTTCTCGGTTTGGTAGACATGTCCTTCACATAGATAACCTGTGCCACATCATTGGCTAGGACGAACGGTTCGTCAGTGTACCCAAGATTTTCCAGATCCACTGTTGTCATTCCGTACTGTGGGTCTACCTATACCCCGCCGCCTAACAGATTGACCCATTTGCACTTAAACAAAGGGACCTTAAAATCAGGTCCGTAGTCAAGTTCCCATATGCCCACTATGTAACCATAATATGTGTCCTTTCCGCTCTCAGTTGCTGCATCAAAGCGGACACCGCTGTTTTGGTTGGTGCTCTTTTGATCTTGGGCGATCGTGTAAAATGTATTCCCATTTATCTCGTATCCTTTGTAAGTCAATACAGTCAAAGATGGTCCCCGGCACAACAAGTACAACTCATCACAAAAAGTGTTGTCACCTCTGAGACGTGTTTCCAACCAACTGCTGAAAGTCCTGATGTGTTCACATGTAATCCAGTCGCCGCACTGCTCCGGGTGTTTGGAGCGCAGACTGTTCTTGTGTTCATCGACATACGGGGTCACCAAGGTAGAGTTCTATAGAACTGTGTAGTTTGCTTGAGACCAAGAATATCCATCCCTGCATATTATTGAGTCTCTTCCAAGAGTGCCTTTTCCAGTCAGTCTCCCCTCATACCGCGATTTAGGGTGACCTATCTTCTTAAGGCCAGGAATGAAGTCAACACAAAACCCGATAACATCCTCTATTTGATGGCCCATGGAGATGCTTCCTTTTGGCCTAGCGCGGTTACAGACATATTTCTTTAGGACTCCTGTGAAACTCTCAAAGGGGAACATATTGTGTAGAAATACGGGCCCCAGGATGACAATCTCGTCGACTAGATGAACTAGGACGTGCGTCATGATATTGAAGAAGGATGGTGGGAACACTAGCTCGAAACTGACAAGACATTGCGCCACATCACTCCTTAGCCTTGGTACGATTTCTGGATCGATTACCTTCTGAGAGATTGCATTGAGGAATGCACATAGCTTCACAATGGCTAATCAGATGTTTTCCGGTAGAAGCCCCCTCAATGCAACCGGAAGCAGTTGCGTCATAATCACGTGGCAGTCATGAGACTTTAGGTTCTGAAACTTTTTATCTGGCATATTTATTATTCCCTTTATATTCGACGAGAAGCCAGTCGTGACCTTCATACTGAGCAGGCATTCAAAGAAGATTTCTTTCTCTTCTTTCGTAAGAGCGTAGCTGGTAGGACCTTTATACTGCTTCGGAGGCATGCCGTCTTTTTCATGCAAACGTTGGAGGTCCTCCCGTGCCTCAGGTGTATCTTTTGTCTTCCCATACACGCCCAAGAAGCCTAGCAGGTTCACGCAAAGGTTCTTCGTCACGTGCATCACGTCGATTGAGGAGCGGACCTCTAGGTCTTTCCAGTAGGGTAGGTCCCAAAATATAAATTTCTTCTTCCACATGGGTGCGTGTCCCTCAGCGTCATTCGGAACAGCTAGTCCACCGGGACCCTTTCCAAAGATTACGTAGTGTAAATCATTGACCATAGCAAGCACGTGATCACCGGTGCGCATGGCGGGCTTCTTCCGGTGATCTGCCTCGCCTTTGAAATGCTTGCCTTTCTTTCGACATTGATGGTTGGTCGGAAGAAATCGACGATGGCCCAGGTACACATTCTTCCTGAATTTGTCCAGGTATATACTTTCAGTGTCATCTAAACAGTGCTTGCATGCATGGTATCCTTTGTTTGTCTGTCCTGAAAGGTTACTGAGAGCGGGCCAATCGTTGATGGTCACGAACAGCAACACCTTAAGGTTAAATTCCTCCTGTCTGTGCTCATCCCACGTATGTACACCATTTCCATTCCGCAGCTGTAAAAGTTCTTCAACTAATGGCCTTAGGTACACATCAATTTCGTTGCCGGGTTGCTTAGGGCCTTGGATGAGAACTGACATCATAAGGAACTTCCGCTTCATGCACATCCAAGGAGGAAGGTTATACATACATAGAGTCACGGGCCAGGTGCTGTGATTGCTGCTCTGCTCCCCGAAAGGATTAATGCCATCCGCGCTTAAAGCAAACCATACATTCCTTGGGTCCTTTGCAAACTCATCCTAGTACTTTCTCTCGATTTTTCTCCACTGTGACCCGTCAGTGGGTGCTCTCAACTTCCCATCTTTCTTTCGGTTCTCACTGTGCCATCGCATCAACTTGGCATGCTCTTCGTTTCTGAACAGACGTTTCAACCGTGGTATTATAGGAGCATACCACATCACCTTCACAGGAACCCTCTTCCTAAGAGGCTCGCCATCAACATCACCAGGGTCATCTCGTCTAATCTTATACCGCAATGCACCGCATACCGGGCATGCGTTCAGATCCTTGTATGCACCGCGGTAGAGGATGTAGTCATTAGGGCATGCATGTATCTTCTCCACCTCCAATCCTAGAGGGCATACGACCTTCTTTGCTGCATATGTATTGTCGGGCAATTCGTTATCCTTTGGAAGCTTCTTCTTCAATATTTTCAGTAGCTTCTCAAATCCTTTGTCAGCCACAGCATTCTCTGCCTTCCACTGCAGCAATTCCAGTACGGTACCGAGCTTTGTGTTGCCATCTCCGCAATTGGGGTATAACCCTTTTTTGTGATCCTCTAACATGTGATCGAACTTCAGCTTCTCCTTTTGACTTTCGCATTGCGTCCTTGCATCGACAATGACCCGGCGGAGATCATCATCATCGGGCACATCGTCTGGTTCCTCTTGATCTTCAGCAGCTTCACCCGTTGCAGCATCATTGGGCACATCGTCTGATTCCTCTTGATCTTCACCAGCTCCCCCCGTTGCAGCATCACCGTATTCAGGGGGCACATAGTTGTCATCATACTCTTCTTCTTCGCCCTCTTCCATCATAACCCCTATTTCTCCGTGCCTCGTCCAAACATTATAGTGTGGCATGAAACCCTTGTAAAGCAGGTGGGAGTGAAGGATTTTCCGGTTAGAGTAAGACCTCGTATTCCCACATTGAGTGCATGGACAACACATAAAACCATTCTGCTTGTTTGCCTCAGCCGCATCGAGAAACTCATGCACGCCCTTAATGTACTCGCGGATGTGTCTATCACCATACATCCATTGCCGGTTCATCTGCGTGCATTATATATAATTAAGTGTCCAAATTAATAGACATTCATCATCACATTAAAACCAAAGTGCATACATAGTTCTCATCTAACAACATATAGCGATACATTGAAACTATGTAAAACATTTCAATGCGAAAACAATTGATCCAACGGCATAATGATACCAAGCCTCGGTATGAATGGCATATTTTCTAATCTTTCTAATCTTCAAGCGCATTGCATCCATCTTGATCTTGTGATCATCGACGACATCCGCAACATGCAACTCCAATATCATCTTCTCCTCCTCAATTTTTTTTATTTTTTCCTTCAAGAAATTGTTTTCTTCTTCAACTAAATTTAACCTCTCGACAATAGGGTCGGTTGGCATTTCCGATTCACATACATCCTACATAAATAAAATCTATGTCACGTTGGTCGGCATAATTTTCATAAACAATAAATGAACCAATAGTTATAAAGATAATATATATACCACATCCGAATCATAGACAGGACGAGGGCCGACGGGGGCGGATACCAAAACCATCGCACTATATAAGATGCAATAATAAAAGTAAGAAAATAATACAAGTATCTATGTAAACATACAAGTAAGAATATTTTTCCTTTCAGAAAGAAGATAAGAACAAGAGGCTCACCATGGTGGTGCCGGCGATGAGCTCGGCGCGGGTGATCGACGGCGGTGAAGACGGGGACGGGGCGTGACGGACCGCTAAACCTAGACAAATATTATGGAAAATGGAGCTTGGAGGTCGAGCTTGGAGAGGAGAAAGCTTAAGTAGTGTGGCTCGGGCATTCCATCGAACACCTTGTGTGCATAGGAGGTGAGCTAGAGCACCGCCAAGCCCTCTCCCCCTCGGCCAGAAAAAAACATAGCACTAGGGTGCTCTGCTCGCGAGCGAGGGGTATATATAGGCACCTCATTGGTCCTGGTTGGTGACATGAGCCGGGACTAAAGGGGAGCCTTTGGTCCCGGTTCAAGCCACCAACCGGGACCAATGGTGGTGGGCCAGGAGCGAGGCCCATTGGTCCCGGTTCATCCTACCAACCGGGATCAAAAGGTCCAGATGAACCGGGACCAATGGCCCACGTGGCCCGGCCGACCCCCTGGGCTCACGAACCGGGACCAATGCCCACATTGGTCCCGGTTCTGGACTGAACCGGGACTAATGGGCTGACCCGACCTGGACTAAAGCCCTATTTTCTACTAGTGACACACTCTCCCCCTCTTGTTGCTATGCATCTCCTAGATAGATCTTGCGTGATCATAGGATTTTTTTTGAAATTGCATGCGTTCCCCAACAACTTCGCCATCCAAAGCTAATTGTCGCTAGAGAATTAGAGGAAGGAGATTAGAACAACACAGGGCTTCTAATTATGAGGATTATAGGTGGCTAGTGCCAGCTCTAATTAGTCAACTAAGACCCAACTAAAACTAGAACTAGATCATCTAGAGGAGGCTCCAAAACTTGTGTCATCACAAGGTGGAAATCATCTAGTATATATAGGTTTAGGGGAGAACACCAAGGAGGAAGGTGTCCCCCTTGGTGCGCCGGCCTAGGGGGGGGGGGAGTTGGACTCCCACCCCTAGTAGGATTCGGGGCACCTCCCTATTGGGCCCTAGTGGCCCAATTCCTTCTCCACCTCTTGGCCTTATTAGGCCCATTGATATTAAATTAAATATATATTCATTCTAAATATTTTCAGAGCATTATAAATATAATTTAACATCCTAGGTAACATTTTCCACATATATATAATTAATCGATAATACCTGGTATTACCCGATATTCACCAAAACGCTTCTGGAACCTCTCAGAACTATTCCGGATATTAATGAAACAATTCCATAAATATATAATCTCATTACTCCAGTACTACTAACACTCAACAGACCGTGATTACCTTAAGCTTGTGACCCCGTAGGTTCGGTAAATCATAGACATGAACGAAACCCCTTTGTTCAATGACCGATAGCGGAACCGTCGACATTCATATTGTCCCTATGATTACACAAATGTTATTCGAGTGAACTTTGGTTATCATGTGATGTTCCCATTGCTTCGTGATACTTTACAAAACCGGTGTGCACTGATACATCTCCAACGTATCTATAATTTTTGATTGTTTCATGCTATTACATTATCTGTTTTGGATGTTTTATATGCATTAATATGCTATTTTATATTATTTTTGGACTAACTTGTTAACCCAGAGCCCAGTGCCAGTTTCTGTTTTTTCTTGTTTTTGAGTTTTACAAAAAAGAATATCAAATGGAGTCCAAACGGAATAAAATTTTACGATGGTTTTTCTTGGACCAGAAGACACACGTAGGACTTGGAGAGAAAGTCAGAAGAGTCCTGAGGGCTCCACAAGCCCTCAGGGCGCGCCCTAGGAGGGGGTGCCCCTGGCTTGTGGGCCCCACAGGACTCCTCTAACCCTAATCTTTGGCCTATAAATTCCAAAATATTCCCAAACGACCAGAAGCGTCCACCAAAATACTTTTCTGCCGCCGTAGCCTTCTGTACCCGTGAGATCCCATCTTAGGGCCTTTTCTGGCACCCTACCGGAGGGGGATTCGATCACGGAGGGTTTCTACATCAACTCTATCGCCCTTCCGATGAAGCGTGAGCAGTTTACCACAGACCTACAGGTCCATAACTAGTAGCTAGATGGCTTCTTCTCTCTCTTTGATCCTCAATACCATGTTCTCCACGATGTTCTTGGAGATCTATCCAATGTAATCTTCTTTTGCGGTGTGTTTGTCGAGATCCGATGAATTGTGGATTTATGATCAGTTTATCTATGAATATTATTTGAATCTTCTCTGAATTCTTATATGCATCATTGATATCTTTGTATTTCTCTTCGAATTATCGGTTTGGTTTTGCCAACTAGATTGGTTTTCCTTGCAATGGGAGAGGTGCTTAGTTTTGGGTTCAATCTTGCGGTGTCCTCACCCAGTGACAAAGTAGGGGTAGCGAGACACGTATTTGTATTGTTGCCATAAAGGGTAAAAAGATGGGGTTTTCATCATATTGCTTGAGTTTATCCCTCTACATCATGTCATCTTACTTAAGGGCTTACTCCGTTCTTATGAACTTAATACTCTAGATGCATGCTGGATAGCGGTCGATGTGTGGAGTAATAATAGTAGATGCAGGCAGGAGTCGGTCTACTTGACACGGATGTGATGCCTATATTCATAATCATTGCCTTGGATATCATCATAACTTTGCATTTTTCTATCAATTGCTCAACAGTAATTTGTTCTCCTGCAAGCTCAAGAACTAGCAAGGGGTACGAAAGAGACTAGATTTTTATCGATCTCGATTTTTTTGGCAGTCAGATGATGCTAAGATGAAATATCGCCTGGCAAGATGGGACATCATTTGTCGACCGAAGGACAGGGGGTCTCGGAGTTGAGAACCTGGCGATTAAAAATAAATGCCTAATGATTCGCAATCTAAATGAAACAAATATTACGAAACAAATATCTGCAATCTAAATCTCCAGCCCAAGTTACCGCTAGACATAATGATTCACCATTCTGGAAGGGGCTTATGAGAATGAAAGAAATGTTCTTTCGTAGGGCCAAATTCTTTGTTGGCAATAGGATAACAACAAGATTTTGAGAGGATACGTGGTTAGGGGAGACACGGGCGTAAGAGTCCGAATTTGAGGTATATGGATACCAGCCATGAGATATGAGGGACGGTCCGAATGCGTCCGCGGGCATGCCTGGATGCGTCCCCAAACAGATAGGTGGCCAGATTTGTCAAGTCCGACGGTAGATGCTCTAAAACCCGAAAACGATGTGGAGACAATACATTTCTACACGATCCTTGCACAACACTAACATGGACCATGCAAATTGAAAACAAGGGGGGAGGGAAATGTCGTGCAAGGATCGTGCAAATATTGTCGTTCGTGTAGTATCACTCTTTCAAAACCCAATCGAGATGAGGTGGACCCATGTACAGTCACACGTGCCAGACACGCGCACACATTTATGCATGCATGGATGCAGCTTTGTTGCGTACGGGTATGTGTATACTGCTACTGTCTGCTTTGTTAGCTGTCGGCAGGATTATTAACATGCAGCATTTGTTGGGTAGCCAGGGTTTGCATGCCAAATCTAGTCCTGACGTGCATGCTCCGGTTTCATGCATGACAAGGCAGTAGACGCCAGATTAATAAAGGCCCTTTGGCAGGCCATCGTGCAGCGCAGGAGAAAACACGTCCGTGCATGTGTCGTGTGACGCTTATGTGGTCGTGGCCCTTGGGTGCCCTAAACGGACGCCTGCCACTGCCACACGCATAGGTCCACCGGACCATCCGTCCATCCCGTACTAGTACGTACGTATCAGGCCTCACCTGGTAACTTTGTCGCCTTGTTACTACTGTGGCTTCGCTTGCATCTCGTCAACTTACGACACACATGGTACTGTTGGGCTGGACGGAACGGTTGATGCAACACTGTAAGCATGACCGAAAAATAGCCCTACGCTGACAACAAAGCAGTGCTAGCGTTGAGCAATAGCCTGGTCTGCGAACGTGGCAGGCCAGACTTCACCCCCTAAGCCTCCGGCCGCCGAGCCCTGTGAGTATCATCCCAAGCAGTCTGTCAAGGCTGTAGAGAATGGTTTGGTGCATCGATAATAATTGATCGTGCACTAGGCACACATATATAGATAGAAGGGGTGTGACCGGTGTCTTGTCTCACAAGATACAAGTACATACAGGCGAAAGAGACACTACATGTGCGGCATACAAAACCCAGACCTATGTACATGTACACATGTTCA
>NC_041388.1:670639663-670641325 GCF_002162155.2 Triticum dicoccoides | reverse complement strand
GCGCAGTCGAAGCGTCGCCGGTGACGCAGAGACTGGACCGAAAGCCCTCAAACGTCGAGGTGGGTAGTCCCTTCGTCATGACATCTGCGAAGTGCTGATCGGTGGGCACATGGAGAACTCGAACATGACCAAGTGCGACGTGCTCCCGGACGAAGTGAATGTCGAGCTCAATATGCTTCGTCCGTCGGTGATGGACAGGGTTGGTAGCGAGATACACCACGGAGACATTGTCACAGTAAACAAGCGTCGCCTTGGTAACCTCGCATAGCAACTCCAGAAGTAGCTGTTGTACCCAAGAGCACTCCGCGACGGCGTTGGCTGCAGCCCTGTACTCGGCCTCGGCGCTCGATCGTGAGACCGTGGGTTGTCGTTTAGACGACCACGAAATCAGAGAGGGCCCGAGGTAGACACAGTAGCCGGAAGTGGAGCGGCGAGTGTCGGGACACCCAGCCCAGTCGGCGTCGGAGTAGGCGACAAGGCTGGTGTCAGGTGATGCCGTCAGGGTGAGACCCATAGCTGTGGTGCCACGTATGTACCAAAGAATACGTTTCACCAGAGCCCAATGAGTATCACGAGGAGCATGCATATGAATGTAGAAGGGAGCGTCGGATGCCGGAGAACCCTCGACGGCGGACACCTTAGCCTTCGTGTCGATAGGCGTAGGAGTAGGCTTGCAGTTAAGCATGCCCGCTCTCTCCAGAAGCTAGTAGGCGTACTTCTGCTGGTGCAGGAAGAAGCCAGTGGCTCGGCGCACAACCTCGATGCTGAGGAAGTAGTGGAGAGCCCCCAAGTCCTTGAGGGCGAACTCGGTGCCGAGGCGAGCTGTGATCTGCTGAAGGAGCGCTGGCGAGGAGGCAGTCAGGATGATGTCATCGACATACAGGAGGAGGTACGCGGTGGCGGGACCCTAGTGATAAACAAACAGGGAGACATCAGACCGTGTGGACTGGAACCCCTGCTACTGAAGAAAGGCCGCGATCCACTGTTACCAGGCCCGAGGCGCCTGCTTCAACCCGTAGAGAGAACGGGAGAGCAAGCACATGTGGTCCGGATAGTCGGTGTCGACGAAACATGTAGGCTGCTGACAGAACACCTGCTCGTCGAGATGGCCATGCAAGAAAGCATTAGACACATCGAGCTGGTGGAATGGCCAGGTGCGAGAAACAGCGAGCTGGAGAATAGCGCGAATCGTGCCCGGTTTGACAACCGGGGCGAAGGTGTCGGTGAAGTCCACGCCGGCACGCTGGCGAAAGCCATGCACGACCCACCGCGCCTTGTAGCGCTCAAGGGAACCATCGAGGCGAGTCTTGTGGCGAAAGACCCACTTTCCAGTGATGACGTTGGCATGGGGAGGCCGCAGGACAAGCTGCCATGTACGGTTGCGCTGCAGGGCGTCGAACTCCTCACGCATCGCAGCAAGCCAGTTTGGATCCCGAAGGGCTATGCGAACGGAGGTGGGGAGCGGGGACGGGGCCGCAGGGGACGCGACACACGCGTACTCGTCAGAAGTGTAGCGTATGCTAGGACGAGACGTCCCAGTCTGAGCCCGAGTGACCACACCAGCCGGCGGAGCCGAGAGGGGGACCAGCAAGGATGAGCTCGAGCCGGTCTCCGGATCGGCCGAAGGGGCCGGGGCATCAGGGGTGGTCGGCGGGGCCGCGG
>NC_041388.1:670629489-670639301 GCF_002162155.2 Triticum dicoccoides | reverse complement strand
GGGGCGGCCGAGGGGGCCACAGCGACGTGGGCCGCCAAG
Source organism: Triticum dicoccoides (assembly GCF_002162155.2). NCBI lineage: Eukaryota > Viridiplantae > Streptophyta > Magnoliopsida > Poales > Poaceae > Triticum > Triticum dicoccoides. The sequence goes on along the minus strand of NC_041388.1, from coordinate 670,639,262 downwards.
GGAGCCGGGGCGACGGGGGCCGCCGGAGCCGGGAGCGCGGGCAGGGCCAAGCCCGGTGCATGGCGGGGCGGTTCGCCAGAGGTGGGGGCAGAGGCGAACCGCGCTGCGGGGGACGCCGAGGGTGACGGTACCTGCTGAAACGGGTACACCAACTCATCAAAGTACACGTGACGTGAGGTGAAAACGCGGTGGGACACTGGATCATAGCACCGGTAACCTTTGGTGTTGGGAGGATAACCAAGGAAGATGCAAGGAAGCGACTGGGGAGCGAGTTTGTGAGGTGCAGTGGACGCGGTGCTAGGATAATAGAGACACCCAAAGATGCGAAGACCATCATAAGATGGAACCGCACCGAAGAGGAGCTGGTGAGGAGTGTAGTTCTAGCGCGGACGACACGGGCGAATGTTTATGAGGAGGCTAGCGGTCACGAGCGCGTCCAGCCAGAACCGAGGAGGCACGTAGGAGTGCGAGAGCAACGTGCGGACACAGTCATTAAGAGTGCGAATGACGCGCTTGGCGCGACCATTCTGCTGGGACGTGTAGGGGCAAGTGAGGCGAAAGATGGTGCCGTGCGATGCAAGAAGATTGCGGACGGCGACTTTGTGAAACTCCTTGTCGTTGTCAGTTTGCAAGGCGACAATAGGACAACCGAACTATGTGGTGACATTTGAATAAAAAGCTGTGAGTGTGGCAAGAGCGTCGACTTGCGACGGAGAGGAAAAGTCCACACATAATGAGAGAAATCATCCAATGTCACCAAATAGTATAAGTAACCCGTGTTGCTCGCAACCGGGGACGTCCAAACATCACTATGCAATAACTGAAACGGAAAAGTGGAAACGTTTGTCGACTTGCTAAAGGGAAGACGAACGTTCTTTCCAAGACGGCAAGCCTCACAAGAGTGGTCGTCAACCTTATTACATGAGAAAGAAAAACTCTGAAGAATCTGACGCATAACGGTGGAGTTGTGTCGTGGAATTGTCACGACAGATGTCCTAGCAGAAGGACTTAGTCGTAGGGCCATTGCAACTAGGAAGCTTAAAGGGGTTGATCGGGACAAAGGACACAAGAGGTTTTATACTAGTTCGGCCCCTTACGATGAAGGTAAAAGCCTATGTCTAGTTGTGTTGATATTGCTGGGTTTTCGATCACCAAGAGGCTAGTTCGCCAGCTTGGTTATCGATCTCTTGTTTCTTGCCCTAAGCCGCCCCCGGGTCGTCCCCTTATATACACGGGTTGACGCCTGGTGGCCTACAGAGTCCCTGCCGGCTCATAAATAGAGTCCGTCTCGGTGACTTCTTTTACATATGTTTCTTTACAAGTCTTTCCTTACATACGGTTGTTTACAATATTGGGCCTTAAACCGCCTCCAGGCATTTAGGCCTTCTATAAGATTTAACAACCTATCGCCTTGAGTGTTTACTGGGCTTCCTTTGTGACCCGCCATTGGGTCTTGACCCGGCCCCTCCTAGGCGGGTCATAACTGATAGTTATATCCCCAACATTAGGCCCCAGGTTGACTTTGAACTTTGTTCTTTGTCAATCTTCAACACTTAGACAAAATTCATCTTCTTATCCTCACAAAGGTTTTTTGTAACCCGCCATGACGCCATCTCCTGAAAACGCAAAAAAATTATGACGTCATCTCTCAACGGATCTTCATCTTTAATGCCTCCCGAGAATCGAGGCGTCCGTTTAGTTGCATAACCATTATTTGGGTCTTCCTCGTTTTTCGCGCCCGTCTGTTCGCCTTTTCCTTATAAATAGGCATGCAGCCGGTTTTCTCATTCTCCTCTCTTCTTCGTCTTCCTCCTCTCGCGACCTCCGCTCCTGCTCGAGCTCCGCGCCGTCGCAGAGCATCTCGTCATCGTTGACCTTGGCCGCTGCATCAACCAGACTCAGTTCAGAGAAAAGCGGCGACCTTCTGTGGAGAATCCGTTGCCGTAAGTATTCACACTACTAGGGAAAACCTTATACACAGAATGTTACTAGTAGCGCTGTACAAAATCAAACGCTACTGCTAATTAGTAGCAGCGCGCGTAAATAAACCGCGCTACTGCTACGACTTTTGCAGTAGCGCGTACTGGCGAAAAGCGTTGCTGCTATGTTTGAACTGGGCGCACATGGCTAGCCCAACCTAGCAGTAGCGCGTATACTAGCTGTCGGTGTACTAGAATAGGGGTACCCTAGTACCCCGAACTTGTGCACGGGCAGTTGCAGCACCCCGCGGCAAAGGCTTGCCGGGCGATCGCCTAGATCCCCCAAGGTTCCCTTGGAGCCATCCAAGAACAAAGTATTTAAGGAGACAAGACCCCGGCAAGAGGTGCTTGCCGGGAAGGCCAACCAAGGCGCTCCAAGGAACTTGCCGCGACGCGCCACGCGCTCCGGCAACGCAACAAGGCCCCGGCAAGAGGAGCTTGCCGGGAAGACCAACCAAGGTACCTCGAGGCCCGGTGAGCGACAAGCTTCCGGACCCGACAAGATAACAGCAGCGGCAAGGCGCTTGCCGCGGCAGGCGGCCACTCTGTGCCCACGCTCCAGCGCATCCACCAATGTGTCGCTCTAGGGACCTCTCCGGGTGCGCGTGGCGGGAGACTGTGCAGCCAGCGGTGCGCAGTGGCATGCGAAGCTGACAAGATCGCCATCGTGGCGAACGGTGGCGCCCCTAACGGTCCTTTTCTGCACTGTTCGGGCGACTCAGACGGGCATTTAATGCCCTTGTCCCCTGCCGTCAGGGTTAGGTAGGGTGCACTGTACAAGCAACTGTATGAACTACCTCGCTTTTTACGTTTTTACCCTCCTCTGCGTTGCCACCTGTCGGTGACCCCTTTAGCGTATAAAAGGAGGCCCATGCGCAATGTAGAGGAGGTTGGGGGTTCGGAGGTTCGGACAGTTTTGCTTCAATTCATTCGTAGCCCAGAGAACCTCACACACTCTCTCTCTCGAGAGCAAGAACACCAGATAATGCAATCAGACAAGCAGCAGTAGGAGTGTTATCTCTCCGGAGAGCTCCGAAGCTGGGTAAACTTCTCGTGTGCCTCGCCTCGATCTGCTCTTCATGCGACCTCCGCCCCCCGCCGAACCGAAAGGGGCCCGGTCCACCGGCCCCATAGGTGTCCGTGGATCAGTTCTCCCCGACATCTTTGGCGCGCCAGGTAGGGGGCGTCGAGATTGTGTGAACCTGATCCGGCGTTCACACGAGCTAGATCTTCATTCCCTTCATCAGCATGCCACCGAAGAAGAAGACTTCGGCGGCAGCCGCTCCATCCACGTCACTTCCGTCACCGTTGGAGCAAACGAGTGGTGGGATGGACGCCGGCGGAAGAAAGGACGTCGACGAGGAAGCTCATGATGCCGCCGGGTCCAAGAACAAGGCTGCACAAACCTCGGCGACTGTACATGTTCCACGCCACTCTTAGGAGGCGCAAGATCAACAGCGTCATGGCACTAGCAGTGCCATACGCATGATAGCCCAAGACCAAGCTGGTGGATCTCGGGGCGCTCAAGACCAGCATGCGCGCCAGCGTGCTGGCACGAGTGGGGCACAGTCGCCTGGATGGGATACTGCTCCTTCCAACATAGTTAGAAGTTCGAGCACGTCCCGCTCCTCGCGCCGTCCGCCACTGCCACCCACCACTCCAGCAGAAGCTTTGGCGCGAGCTCAACTTCTCCTAGATTACCCTCCGACGTCGGACAAGATCGACGAATGGAGGGCCACCATTCAGAGTTTCATCGGCTACGCCAATGGCGACACTCCACGGCGGCCGAGCGCGTCGCCGCCGCAGCAAGGTTGCCGGACGCGAGCCGGTGGCGACGAAACGGGCGGACGTGCAACTACCATGCAATCACCGCCCCGAAGGCCAAGATCACCGACTCACCGGATCCACCTCGACAGCGACTCCACCGCATCGTCGGATCCACGAGCTCGTCGCGATCAGCGCCAAGTTCTTCATGATCGACAACAAGAAGACGCTCGAACCCGCATCGAGCGCCGGAGAGAAGCGCGACGTCAATCCAACAAGCGCGCTGGGCCCTCTGTTGACATGCATGCGCCAGGGGAACCAAGCGATCTGCCGTACACGGTAGGTTGTCCTGCGTTCACTCGTGAGCTGCGGCAAGTCCAGTGGCCCGGCACTAAGAACATCAAGCCAGACGTACCGGAGAAGTACGACGACAAGACGCATCCGTCAGAGTTCCTCAGCATCTACACCATTGCGGTGCAAGCTGCCGGGGGACGAGATGACAAGATCCTTGCCAACTACTTCCCGCTGGTGCTCAAGCCCAATGTCAGATCCTGGCTCATGCACTTGCCGGACAACTCCATATCATCTTGGGCTGATCTGTGCCATCAGTTTGTCGGCGCCTTTACCGGCGGACACAAGCCTCCTGGCCAGGAGAGTGATCTTCATCTGCTCGCCCAGAAGGAAGGAGAGCCCCTGCGCAAGTACATTCAGAGATTCAGTAGTGTGCAGCACAACATCCCAGATGTCCACCCTGCCGTGGTGATCAGCGCATTCCATCAGAACGTGCGGAACCGCAGGATGCGGGAGGAAATGGCGATGTGCAAGATCAGGGACGTCAGTGAGTTATATGCGCTGGCCGACAAGTGTGCGCGTGCTGAGGAAGGGAGGAGACTCCCCGGAGAAAATATAGGAGCGGGGGGATCTGACAGTGAAGATGCTGCCCCGACAAGGAAAAACCGGCGGCGGAACAACAGAAGGAGGAAAGGCAAAGAAGTGCTAGTTGTTGAGCAGTCCGGCAACGGTGGCGGCGCCAAGGAAGCCAAAGCTGGTGACTCCGGCAAGGAGGTTGCCGCAGAGGTGGCAGTCACCGACAAGCAGGACGGCACCAACAAGCAGTATTGCAAGATTCACCGCACCAAGGGCCATGATCTTCAGAACTGTAAGAGAGTCGAGCAGCTTGTTGAGCAATAGAAAGCTGAATACGAGCGGCGCGACAAGGAGAAGGCCCAGGAAGGAGCTGGTGGATCCGGCAAGAAACGTCCCGGCCGAGGAGGACACCGCGGTAAGGCTAAGCAGCGGCAAGGAGATAGACCTCCCCGTGGCCGCGACAAGGATGAAGATGATAACGAAGATGAAGATATGGATGATGAGGAGACTGATGAGCAGGAGTTCCAGAAAGCTACAAATGTCCTGTGCGTTGACGGTGGTGCTTCTCTGCATGCCTCGCACCGCCAGCTCAAGCAGTGGGTGCGGGAAGTTAATGCAGCAGAACCACCCGTCGAGTCACGCAAGCCTCTGAAATGGTCCAACACGCCTATCATCTTTGATATTGAGGACCACCCGGATCGCATAACTGCGGTTGGGTGCTTGCCGATGTTGGTTTCACCAACAATTCGCAACCTAAAGGTCACTAAGATGCTAGTTGACGGCGGGGCCGGCTTGAACCTAATCTCCTCCGCGGTGCTCCAGAAGCTCCAGATCCCTGACAGCGAGCTCGAAGAGACCGGCACATTTCAAGGAATCAACCCGGGGAGGAGCAAGCCAAAGGGAAAGATCACGTTGCCGGTAACATTTGGCAGTGAGCTGAACTTCAGGACTGAGAGGGTCACGTTTGACGTTGCCGACATTCCATTACCTTACAATGGAATCCTTGGCCATCCGGCACTCGCCAAGTTTATGGCAGCCTCTCACTATGCGTACAACGTATTGAAAATGCCAGGCCCAATAAGTGTCATCTCTGTCCCTGGCGACAAGAAGGATGCTCTTATCTGTGCCGACAAGATCTACCGGGAAGCAGCAGCCGCAGCAGAACGCAGGACACTTGCCGCTGAAGCTCCCGGGGAGAAGAAGAAGACCAAGTCCGGCAAGAGCTCTGATGCCCACTCCGGCAAGCGCACCTCTTCGGAGTGCTGCGCTACCGTCGAGAACGCACCGTCGAGCTCCACCGGCAAGCGAAAGAAGGCAATGGCAGCTCCACCTGAGACTAAGAAGGTGTCCACCAAGGAGGATGGCACTGGTGGTACCTTCACCATCAGCGCCACTCTTGACCCCAAATAGGAAAGCGTGCTCGTTGCTTTCCTGCGGGCGAATGTCGACGTGTTTGCGTGGCAACCGTCTGATATCCCCGGTGTTCCCAGGAAAGTAATTGAGCACCACCTTGCCGTTTTTCCTCATGCGCGGCCCGTCAAGCAGAGAGTCAGGAAGCAGGCAGTAGAGCGCCAAGAATTCATCGCAGAAGAAATCAAGAAGTTGGAAGCAGCAGGCCTTGTCAGAGGAGTACTCCATCCCACGTGGTTGGCCAATCCTGTTGTTGTGCGCAAAGCTAACGGGAAATGGAGACTTTGTATTGACTTCACTGATGTTAATAAAGCTTGTCCCAAGGACCCATTTCCCTTGCCGCGTATTGACCAGATTGTTGACTCCACAGCCGGATGTGATTTGCTTTCATTTCTTGATGCATACTCAGGATACCATCAGATCTTCATGGCAGAAGAAGATGAAGAGAAAACCGCATTTATCACCCCGTGTGGCATGTACTGCTTCGTACGGATGCCTTTCGGTTTGAAGAATGCTGGTTCAACATTTGCAAGGGTAGTCCACCATGCTTTTGAGCCGCAAATGCACAGAAATGTGGAAGCTTACATGGATGACATAGTGGTCAAGAGCAAGAACAAAGCAACCTTGATTCAAGATTTAGACGAGACATTTGCAAACCTGCGCAAGATCAACCTCAAGCTTAACCCCGAGAAGTGCGTGTTTGGAGTCCCTTCCGGCAAGCTTCTCGGGTTCTTCGTGTCTCAGCGGGGAATTGAAATCAATCCCGACAAGATCAAAGCCATCGAGCAGATCGAAGCACCAAATCGCGTCAAGGATGTACGAAGGCTTGCCGGTTGCGTGGCTGCTCTCAGCAGGTTTATCTCTAGATCTGCTGAGCGCACCCTGCCATTTTTCAAAATTTTGAAAAAGGCAGGTCCAATGAAATGGACTCCGGAAGCGGAGGCTGCGCTACAGGACTTGAAGAGATACCTGTCCTCCACTCCGACGCTTGTCGCACCTAAGCCGCAAGAGAAGTTGTTGCTGTATATAGCAGCAACCAATCAAGTGGTTAGTGCTGCGTTAGTGGCGGAGAGGGAGGCGGATGATGAGCCAGCAACCACGGCAGATCCATCCAGCGACAAGCAGGGGGCTTCGCCGACAAGCTCTGGTCCCGACAAACATGGGTTTGCGCAGAAGCATGATAAGATGCCAAGGAGAATGGTGCAGCGCCCAGTTTACTTTGTCAGTTCTCTTCTGCAGGGGGCTAGATCAAGGTACTCTGGTGTGCAGAAGTTGCTTTTCGGCCTCCTCATGGCCTCAAGAAAGCTGCGCCATTACTTCCAAGCACATGAGATCACAGTCGTCACTCGCTTTCCGCTGAAGAGGATACTGCAAAATCCAGAAGCAACAGGCAGGATTGCCGAGTGGGCGCTGGAACTGTCAAGCTTTGGCCTCAAGTTTGATAGCACCTCAACTATCCAAAGCAGAGCATTAGCAGAGTTCATAGCAGAGTGGACGCCAACCCCAGATGAATAAATTCCAGAAACGAGCATCCCCGTCAAAGAGGCAAGCAAAGAGTGGCTGATGTACTTTGATGGTGCCTTCTCGCTGCAAGGCACCGGTGCAGGCGTGCTGCTTGTCGCACCCACCGGAGAGCACCTCAAGTACGTAGTCCAGATGCACTTCCCCAAAGAGCAAGCAACCAACAATACTGCAGAGTATGAAGGATTGCTTGCCGGTCTCAGAATCGTAGTAGACCTTGGGATTAAGAAGCTCATTGTTAGGGGTGACTCACAGCTTGTCGTCCGACAAGTGAACAAGAACTACGAGAGTCCGTTGATGGAAGCGTATGTTGATGAAGTAAGGAAGCTAGAAGAGCACTTTGACGGCCTACAAATGGAGCATATCCCAAGAGCTCAGAATGATATTGCTGACGGCCTGTCAAAGTGCGCCGCACTAAAGTTACCTGTGGAACCAGGGATCTTTGTGCTTAAGTTGACTCAACCATCCGTAACACCATCAACTGGACAAAGCAAGAAGAGGAAGTTGGTTTCCGACGACTACTTTCCGGCAGAGCTCCCCGAAGCCGCCGCCAAGAAAGGCCCCAAGATCAACACCAAGAAGGCTGAGGGGCAGTCTTCTCCGGCAAGCCTAATGGTTTGTTCCGTTGAAGCAGACGCTCCCGACAAGTTTTGCTCCGGCAAACTTGCCGGGGAACATCAAGCTCCGGCAGGGCCGCAAGTCCTTGCCGTAGAAGCAGATGTTCCCGCAGTAGTAGATGTGCCTTTAGTCCTTGTTGTCGAGCCACAAGCTCCAGCATGGGCACAACAGATTGTCCATTTCCTTCAGACAGGAGAACTTCCCGAAGAGCAAGAAGAAGCGGAAAGAGTAGCCCGGCAGTCAAGTATGTACCAGTTTGTCGATAGCATACTGTACAGAAGAAGACTCAACGGTGTGAAATTGAAGTGTATTCGCCGGGAAGATGGACAAAAGCTGTTGGCGGAGATACATGGAGGCATATGTGGCCACCACATTGGCGCAAGAGCACTTGCCGGCAAAGCTTTCCGGCAAGGTTTCTTTTGGCCGACAGCCCAGCTCAAGCTCTCTAGACGATCCCTTTATCCTGGCCATTTTCGGTCTGGGGGCTCGATATCCTCGGCCTCTTCCCCCGAGCTGTCGGGGGCTTTGAGTACTTGTATGTCGCAATCGACAAGTTCACAAAGTGGCCGGAAGTGCAGCCAGTGAGGAAGGTGACAGCACAGTCAGCAGTCAAGTTCTTCAGGTCGATTGTTTGCCGTTTCGGGATCACGAACAGGATTATCACCAACAACGGCACGCAATTCACGAGCCGCACCTTCATGCAGTATGTCCAAGACCTTGGCGCCAAGGTCTGCTTCACTTCTATTGCTCATCCGAGAAGCAACGGTCAAGCAGAGAGGGCAAATGCTGAAGTGCTGCGCGGGCTCAAGACTAGAACTTTCGACAGGATGCACAGGTGCGGAAGGAACTGGATCGAGGAGCTGCCGGTGGTTCTTTGGTCGATCAGAACGACGCCAAATCAAGCCACTGGCCAGACACCTTTCGCTCTAATCTATGGAGCAGAGGCAGTTCTCCCCACGGAACTCGTATACGGATCACCTCGAGTGCTCGCTTATGATGAGCTTGAGCAAGAACAGCTGCGGCAAGGCGACGCGCTGCTCCTTGAGGAAGATCGTCTTCAGGCTGCTGTACGAGCTGCTCGATACCAGCAAACTTTGCGCCGCTATCATAGCCGCAAAGTTAAAGCCAGAAGCTTCGAGGAAGGCGACCTTGTTCTTCGGCGCATTCAGTCCGCCAAGAATTCCAACAAGTTGACGCCGAAGTGGGAAGGCCCTTATCGGGTGAGACGAGTCACAAGGCCTGGCGCTGTCCGCCTTGAGACCGAAGATGGCATTCTGGTGAGCAACTCCTGGAACATAGAACATCTTCGTAAGTTTTTTCCCATAAGGCGCGGTTGCCGGAACCCGTTCCGGCAACCACCTTTTGTACAAGTCTTGCCGCTGTTGCATGTAATCCTTTGTACAAAGCCGGGCGCAGATCCCGTGCATAAGTAAAACCCCATGTGCTCCGCACAGCTTGTCCATTTCATGCGTTAGTTCCTTTCTTGCATGCGATTATCTGACACTTTGTGCAACACCTACATCCGGTAAGCAGTAACGAGCCGAAGAGCTCCATATTATTATTTTCTCTTCTTTCTTTTTCTTTTAAAGGAAAAGAAGGTTCTCTCGCACACAA
>NC_041388.1:670625101-670629240 GCF_002162155.2 Triticum dicoccoides | reverse complement strand
CCAGGCGTCGTTCAAGCAAAGACTTGCCTTACCGGGAAACAAATGACAGAAAAGCTAAGTTGCCAAAGTTTGAGCAATCACCTTTTAAATTTTTGAGTTATCTTCCTCAAACGACCCTGCTTTGTATGGAAAACCTGTGCGCGGAGGAACCAACTCGTGGCTAGTTGCGCCCTTACTTTATTTCGAGTCCGCTCAACAGCTTAAGCGTGCTGCATCTAGTCGCGACAAGGTTTCTTGTCGGAAGCAGCACCGCCAGCAGGCTGCTGAAGTTCCGCACTCAGCGCTCGCGGCTCGGGCGCCTGCGCCGACAAGTTCCCTAGAAGCATAGGGTAATAACATACAAAGGAAGGAATCTAGTAGAGGAAATAACATAGCAATTGATATAACAGAAATAAAGTTATATTACAAAGATAACTTGTCGCAGCTCTAACAGACTGTTTTCATAACATAATCAGCAGCGACATGGGAAAAGAAGAAATGGGCGGCCTAATCTACGCGTCCACCCTCGACTCTCTTGATCTCGCTCACCTTGTCCACAATGGGTGCGACAAGGGCCTTGAGTGCATCCAGATCGGCGTCAGGCGGCAAAGACCTAAGGACGTTGGTGAAGCTGAGGCCTGGATTGCGGAAGGCTACCTTCATCAGCACCTTCTGGAGAACCCCGGCGCAGATTTTGCGCGACTCGTGGGCCAGCTGCTTCGGGATCCTCTCCCGGAGCCGCTGGAGTGCCATCGCCACGCCCTTGAAGAACAGGCTGAGCTTGGCGCTAGGTTGAAGACTCTCGTCGGAAGGATACCCAAAGTCCTCCATCCCCAGCTGCGCCAGCTCCTCATTGATGATTGCGGCAGTGTTCACCAGACCCTCGGTCCAGTGCTCCACTGTGTCTCTGAACGAGTTCTGGGTAACTGCAATGCTTTCCAGCAGCGCCGCGTCAGCCTTGACCTTCTCCGCCAAGGTCCTCTCCCGCTCCTTGGCGGCCTCCAGCGTCTGCATGAGCGTGGCCAGCTTCAGCTCCAGGTCTGCTTTGGAATCCTTGGCGGCGCTGAGCTCCTTGCCCCTCTCAGCGAGAAGGCCTTGCAGCTCACCGTGGGCGGCAGCATCCTTCTCACGCTCACGCTTGAGCGCGGCAAGCTCCTCGCCGCTCTTCCCAATATCGGCCTCCAGCTGCGCCACCTTCTCCTCTAGCTCTTTCTTGGCGGCCTCTGCAGTTGCCGCGGCGTCCTTTGCCTCCTTGAGCGCCCCGCCAAGTGCTCGCTCGCGCTCGGCGAGCTCTTCCTCGTAGCTGTCGAGGTGGGCCTTCTGCTGCACTAGTTCACCTTCCCGCGTGGACTGCTTCTCGGCAGCCAGCCTTTGTTCCTCCTCAGCCTCGGCCTTCTCAAGAAGAAAGGCCGTGCGCTCCTCGTCGACTCGCTCCCGCCCCTGCGCCAGAGACCGAAGAGCTTCTTGATTTTGGCCCCGGAGCTCCTCCGCGCGCTTTTTCATGTCAACTCCCGCCTTCGCGACAAGCGCTTCCTGGGAAGCCAGCTTGGCTTGCCGGGTGCGGTAGAGTGACAGCAGCTTCCGCAGCAGCTGCTCCTCCTCAGGCTCGCCACTGCTGCTGCCGGGCGCGTCAACCAATGACAGTCCAGCAGAGGCGAGCACCTCCCCGTCAAAAGTCTCCCCCTCGACCGGTGCCCTGGAGCTCGACGCCCAGGGTAGCTTGATGAAGATATTGTCACCGGCCTGCAAGTAGGCGCCGGGCTGGGGCTCCTTGGAGCCCGGCTCAGCAGAAGAGGCAGAGGGTTCGGCGGTCGATGCAGCGCCCGGCGCTCCTGCGGCCTCAGGGTCATTAGTGCGATTGCCCGACCCCTCGCCGGCTTCCGCAGCAGCAGCCCCGACGGCCTCCTCGCCGGCGGTCTCACCAGCACCGGCACCTTCCTCGCCGGCGCCCTCTGTCTCCATTGGTTCAGCCGAAGATGGGTCTGAAGAACGAAGAAGGGAGGAAAATCAATCAAGAGTCCAAAGAAAGGAAAAACGGAAGAAGCAGAACCCAAGGGAAAGTTTCTGGGCAAGTGGATTACCAGCGCCAAGATCTCCAGTTGCGGCCTCGGTCGCCGCAGGATCAGCAGTGCCATCCCTTGTCGGAGAGTCCCCCCTTGCCGGAGAGCGCTCCCTTGCCGGGGACTCCTCCCTTGGCGACGCAGTCGAAGCAGGTGGCACTTCGGGACCGGCCTCCGGGCGCTCCTGATGAGGCTGCTCTGCTCCTGCACAAGTCAACAAGCAAGATATCAACAAAGGAAAAAGCACTCAAGCGCGCCCGGCAGCAGAAGGCTAAACTATGAACTTACGCTGGGGGCTGCGCTGAGGGCTGCTTGGAGGGGTGATTGCCGGGTCCGTCAAGGTGGTCTCGGACCCACCTCCTACTGACACGATGGGGTCATCCTCGATGACGATCACCGCGGCCCTGGCCCTCTTCGCCGCTCTCTGGGCCAGCGTCCTGAAAAGAAAGGAGTCCAGATTGGGGCAAGTCAGATACAAGATATAAACAGCAAGATTGAAGAATTATAAGAGCACCGAAGAAACTCACTCTTCTTCCTCCTCATCGGAGCTGAGCGCGGAAAGATCGAAGTCCGACCCTCCTCCGGTGTGGCGAGGTGGAGGAGTAGGATCCCTTGCCCGCTTGGCGGGGGCAGTGGCGGTGGCCCGGGAAGATCCCGCTCCAGTTGCCGCTGTTGCGTGAGGCGCTCCCGCGGCAACATTGCTTGCCGCGGTAGAGCGCGTCGCGCGGCTCGGTGGCTGTGGAGCCGGCTGCCGCCCCGCTGCGTCCCCGGCCCTGCGAAGGCGCCTCCTTGGCGGGGCCGGGGGCTCCGCCTGCGGCAAGCTCTCTGAAGGCTCAGCCTCCTCCTCGCCGGCCTCGCTCGACTCGGCTTTGGAACCGGCCGGCTCCTCCTCGCCCATGAACTCCGCGTGTTCAGCAAGGTTTGCCGCCTCTGCAGCCTCCGCCTCCTCCACAGTAAACCCAAACACACCCGCAGCAGCTGCGGCCGCAGCCTCTTCCGCCCTAGTAGCGATGAGCTGCAGCTCCTCGTCGGTGGTGTCACGGGTGAGGCTCTTCTGCTCGTCGGCGCGGACCGGCACTTCCTCCAAGGTGTCGAAGAACGCTCGCACAACGTCATCCGCAGGCTCTTGCCAAGTTGGGACGATGCCGTGTGAATCGCACAACGGCATCATGGCGCGGATCCGGTCAAGCGAAGAGTTATTGCACAAAGGAACTACGCCCCTCGGCAGTGTGAATGGGTGCTGTGGGTCGCGTTTGAATAATTCCAAGAGCATTGCGTCCAACTCCAAGACGGTGAAGTTGTAGTTGAGGCCCGGCCGCAGCCTCATGATGTCCGCCGAATTCTTAAATTCCCAGGCGGGCCTCCCCCTCTCTTGCAGGGGGCAATGCGACGGCGGAGGAAATCTGCCCCGACTGCACCTACGGTGAGCCCGGCAAGCCTGAGGCGAAGAATCCTAGTGATGGCGATCTTCAGCCTCTCGTCTTCCGGGGCCACGTTGCTCAAGTCATTGCCACGCACTATTGGAGTTTGGCGCACGGCGGTGAAGGGCTGCGGATCCTCCTCGACGATCCAACACCACTCTGCTCTCCACTCCTCCCACTTGCTGCGGAGCTCACCCTCCAAGTACGCAGCCTTCTTGCCAACTCTCGAGATCCAAGCAATCCCTCCAGCAAGCGGCTCTCCTCTCTCTATCCGAGGCATGAAGTAATGGCGAAAAAGGGCTACACTAGGGTGGACTCCGACAAAGTTTTCGCACAAGTGTGCGAAAACTGCCATGGTCAGGACAACATTTGGGGTGAAGTCAAGGAGGCGGAAGCCATATGTGTTCATAATGTCACAAAAGAACTCCGAGAAGGGCGGGCAGAGCCCGCAATAGAAGAATAGCGGGAAGAACGGGTACCCATTTGGAGCCGACTCCGAGGCAGCGGCCGGGAGTACCCTCGTGCGCGGATGCGCACACGTCTCCGTCGCCCAAAAGAGGTAGAAATACTCCCTCAGCTCCTGCACGCCGAGCTGGGGGTGAAGATCGCCCGCTCCTTCCGCAGCGCCGCGAGCCGCTGCGCTCGGCCGACTTCACGCCCTTTCCCTTGTCGGCTTTCG